>NC_059348.1:3239181-3539181 GCF_019703515.2 Myxocyprinus asiaticus | reverse complement strand
ATCTGTGTAATTTTGTACATCTTATTGAACATATACATTAAACCTTCTGATCTTCAATAAAAAAAAAATCTGTAAAATCGGGAATGTTGGCAGGTATGTGTGTGTGTTGTGGTCTTCATTTGAATATCTTATGAGAAATAAACAACTTCTTGCCGTTTTGTGTGTTAAAGGTACAGGGCTTCACTGCAGGCTTTATTGGGGTTATTCAGGGCCTTGTTTACTAATAACTGCGTGGATTTGGGGTTCTTATGCGCACAGGAAAAGATTTCAAGAAAAATGTCTACCTGATTCACAACAGGTGAGTGTGCACATGAATTTGTTCCAATTTTAATGAATCTGTATTATTCTAAATGAAGGAGTGTGTGCATGAAGTTAGTAGTTTACATAAAACGGCCAAACTCTCTGTACAGTTCTAAATGTGTAGAGCAGGGGTTGGCAACCTTCATGACATGAAGTGCCATTTTTAATTTTACTTGTTAATCACTGTGCCGAACAATCAAAGCCGTTTACAATCAAGCCAATTTTACTGGCAGATGGCACTTTGTATCCTGTCCCCTATGCACGCATCATTGCAAGCATATAAGTGGGAACGCATCGCCATCGTGCCAGAATTTCACCTGAACCTGTGCTTCATCATTGTTTCAGCATCTTCACAGCGAGTGGATTATCTGCTTTTCTGTGGTTCTTCGACGACCGAGCTGCACTCCGCTGTGGGCGCTGTGAAGCAGGGGCTGGACTCCATGTGTGTATGAAGTTAGTAATTTGCATAAAACAGGCATGGAGTTTGTCCCTAGTTGGTTTGTTTGAACCAGTGCTCGACACCTTACTACAGGCCAGAGCCCCCTCTATGAGGTGGCTGTATGCTTCGAAAAGGCACCTCTCCTCTGATTGGTGGTCTTCTCATGGTTAGGACCTAGTGCGTTGCCGTGTTAAGACAGTGCTGCAGTTCTTGCAAGAGCGACTGGACGCTGATCTGAACCTGTCCAAGTGTACATGGCAGCAATTGCAGTGGAGCATGTTACATTGGATGGTTTACTGTTGGGTCATCCACTTGTCATCTGGTCTTCCTCTGGTTTGTCCTTGGTAAAGTGTGTTGGGGATCTTCAGGCCCTTTTGGTCTATAACTCTTGTCTGGAGTTCGGGCCTGGCTTTTCAAAAGCCGTCCTTAAGCTGAGGCATGGTTATGTGCCTGAAGTTTTGACCTTTAGGGCTCAGGTGGTAACTTTAAAGGATTACAACAAGCGTGGGTTGGCATGCCACATGCAGGACCAAGGGACTTCATATAAATAAATACATACTACTCTCTCTCACTGTTAATTGCATGCCAGTGATTAACCCTCCACGTGTCAATGCTGGCACGTGTGCTCTAGGTTGCTGAGGTAAACTAGAGTCACCAAAGCAGCCAGGGTGAGCCATGAAGTCCGCGGCCGGATGGGTTTTGGGTCTGATAAATGCATGCATCCCGCCTATAGCCTATATATACAGTACTGTGCAAAAGTTTTAAAAGTTTTAGGCACTTGTGAAAAATTTTGCATAGTGAGGATGTCTTCAAAAATAATGCCATAAATAGTTTTCATTTATCAATAAACATCATACAAAGTCCAGTAAACATAAAAAATCTAAAGGCCATCTTTGCCTTTAAACACAGCCACAATTCTCTCTCTATATATATATGTACAGTGTTGTGAAAAAGTATTTGCCCCTTCCTGATTTCTTCTATTTTTGTGTATTTTACATACCAAATTGTTTTAGATCTTCAAACAAGATATAACATAAAACAAAGGCAACCTGAGTAAACACAAAATACAGTTTTCAAATAAAGTTATCTAACACCTATATCATCCATGTGAAAAACGAACTACCCCCTTAAACTTAATAGCTGGTTGTGCCACCTTTGGCAGCAACAAATGCAACCAAACACCTCTGATAACTGGAGATCAGTCTTTCACAACGCTGTGGTGAAACTTAGTTCAACAACATTGGATGGTTTTCGAGCATGAACTGCCCTTTAAGGTCCTGCCACAGCATCTCAATCAGGTTAAAGTCTGGACTTTGACTAGGCCACTCCAAAACTTTAATTTTGTTTCTTTTGAGCCATTCAGAGGTGGACTTACTCCTATGCTTTAGATCATTGTCTTGTTGCATAATCCAGTTGCGCTTGAGCTTCAACTCACGGACTTATGACCAGACGTTCTCCTTTAGGATTTTCTGCTAGAGCAGAATTCATGTTTCCCTCAATTATTGCAAGTTGCCCTGGCCCTGAAGCAGCAAAGCATCCCCACACCATCACACCAAACACAACCATGCTTGACTGTAGGTATGATGTTCTTTTGGTGGATTTCTGTGTTTGATTTACGCCAGATGTAACAGGTCCCCTGTCTTCCAAACAGTTCCACTTTCGACACATCAGTCCACAGAACATTTTCCCAAAAGGTGTGTTTTGGCAAAATTCAGACGAGCCTTAATATTCTTCTGGGTTAGCAGTGGTTTTCACATCGCCACTCTTCCATTGATGGCATTTTTGGCCAGTGTCTTTCTGATAGTGAAGTCATGAACAGAGACCTTTATTGATGCGAGAGAGGCCTACAGTCCTTGGATGTTGTCCTTAGCTTTTTTGTGACTGGGTGAGTCATCGCTGTGCTCTTGGAGGAGTTTTGGAAGGTCTGCCACTTCTGGGAAGATTCACAACTGTGCCAAGTTTTCTCCATTTGGAGATAATGGCTCTCACTGTGGTTCTTTGAAGTCCCAAAGCCTTTGAAATAGCTTTGTAACCCTTCCCAGACTGATGTATTTCAATTACCTTTTTCCTTATCATTTCTGGAATTTCTGTCGACCTTGGCATAGTGTGCTACTGGGTGAGAACTTTTAGCCAACTTCATGCTGCTGAAAAAGCTCTATTTAAGTGTTGATTTGATTGAACAGGGCTGGCAGTTATCAGGACTGGGTGTGTCTAGTCCAGCTAAACCCGATTATGAATGTAGTTTCATAGATTTAGTAACTAATACTTTTTCACACAAGCCCAGTTGGTATTGGATAACTTTTTTGCTTAAATAAATAACATTGTCATTTAAAAACTGTATTTTATGTTTACTCAGATTGCCTTTGTTTTATGTTAGATTTTGTTCAAATTTTTTAAACAATTTAGTATGAGTTATACACAAAAACAGAAGAAATCAGGATGGGGCAAATACTTTTTCATAGCACTGTGTGTGTGTGTGTGTGTATATATATATATATATATATATATATATATATATATATATATATATATATATATTCTCAATTATGTAGAACTCCGGGATTCCCCCAATGTACAAGCGAATAATCATGAACGTGAGGGACAATCTTTTAAATATTTTACATTGGTATGTATAAATGGCTATAGTTTATTTATTGTGCATTTTTCCCCACTGTACTCCCAGAAATGTTGAATTCTTTCCACTGTGTTGACTTACTGGGCTCCATCCTATGATGTTTTTATCCGGTCTGTTCACGCACGTGCACATTCCTCAAAAACCTGTAAAAACGCTTATGCATTTACATGACCACAAAAGCTGCATTCTTTCCATTTTGAACATATTTTTACTTTTGCTGCTGTTTTGTATCCTTTGTACCATACTAAATAATCAAGGTTAAATATATTTTTCAGCCATGTACCGGACTTCTGGGGGGATGGGGAAACAAGCTAGATTATTTCACAATCGTCAAGTTACGTTTTGAACAAATAGGGCCATATTTACAGAGTCAGGCAGCATTATTGAGTGTAAAAGTGTACTGTTTTGTTGTGTAAAGTGAGACTAAAGCTCATGTGTGGCATGCGCGTGTTTGTTCTGCGCTTGGGCTCCTCCAGGGCGAGTGGAGCTGCTTTCTGCTGCAGGCTGCCTCACTTCACAAAGCTGCCAAATGTGTCCTGTGAGAGCCATGCTTCTGACGATTCCCTGCTGCCTCTGGATGACTCCTCAACTCCCCCCTCACTCCTCTCTGATCCTCCCTCACATTCCTTATCACACTGCGTCTGTCTTTCCCCATCCCCATCCGCATCCCTTCACTTCTACTCACTCACTCTAGAGTCCTGAAACAAATCTGTACTATTAGAACTAGTTATACTGAAATAATGAAAAATACATTTATATAATTAAAAATTGTCCATGGATCAAATTAAATCTCATCACAATGGGCATTAAATACGCAGAAACATGTATCCATCACTTGTAATCAAACACAAATTTGTCCTCCACACATTTTCATTGGGTAAATATGTTTATGTTCTATATTTCATCGGAGGCCTATACCATGAAGCCGGTTTCTGTGGCAAGCCAGGTAAGTTTCAGTTTAGTTTGCATCAACACTGGGTTTTTTGGTCCCATGAAGGCTTGTCGGCTTTTAACGGTTTTCATCACCATAGTAACTTACGCTACACAGCTAACATGCTCCGTAGCAGGTTTTGTTCTGGGTAACAGATACTGAACCAATCAGCTGTGAGTAAAGTGACATCTGACACAATCAAGTCACTCCCCATCTCTCTTAAAGCGCACTTTACAAAACATTTTTTTTTAGAAATCCACAAAATCGACTCTTTATTTATTTGAAAGTCTAAATATAAATTTTTGGCAGATGGAGTCTTGCATTTTATTTAAATACAGTATAATTGTTTTTAATTTACCTACCTAATAAAAACATTATATAATATTCAGCTATCTATAAAACAGCTATTAAGATGGATTAATATAATACCTGCCAATAGTGATTGAATTTAAAATATTAAAAGCTTCCACCCAAACCTCTTCTTTCAAAAGCTAGAGATGAAAATACAGTATTTCACAAGGGACACGCTGGAACAGTATTTCACAAGTTCAATACAAGCGGTACACAAAATAAGTCTTTAAAAAGACAGAACAAAAAGCCTACGTCTAATTGCATGCCAATTACTGCATACAGTATTTTTTAATAGTAACCTAGCTTATATTAATTTGTAAAAGTACTACTTAATTTTAAGCTTTCAATTTAAATGAATATAAAACTTTTATATTTTAAATCAAGTTTTTAAGCTTTTAAAATTAATAAGCTGTTCTTGTTGTGCACATATATGAATTCACATTGATATATCAGCTGTTTTATATTTTTATCACCAGCGGTCCTCTTGAGCTCTTGCAGCAGTTGCTGTGTTTCTTCTTGCTGTGTAAATGTGTTTAATTTCTTCATTATTGTACAGTGATCCTTTGTGTAGTGTAAATGTGTTTTAATTCTTCATTATTTCATGGTGATCTATTGTGCAGTATAAAATCTGTTTTTGTAAATCTGTGCACCCCAGTGTAAATAGCATCTGCCACACAGTGCAGCTATTTGCACCCCAATAGTCTGATGGAACCACAGAAATATGCAAAAAAAATAAACATTAGGTGTCGCTGCAGTGGCATGGGGTGTGAAGACGGTGTGTTAATGTGTACGGTTCGAATCCGCGTTTTATCCAACTCTTTTTCCCATCCGATTTCCTGTTTCCACTCTTAATATTTCCTTTAATACTACTTAAAATAATAAATAAAAATGAATATAAATGTTGATTTCATCACAGTGATTTGGTCATAGTGAATGTCGAGGAGTGCAGAGGAGGGTTTGATCCGGAGGTGGGGTCTGTCGATCGCACTTGTTCCCTTGGCTCGGCATCCCTTGTGTTTAAGTTTTCCTGCTGTAGATACATTTCAGGGCCCCCCTTACAAATACCTGAGTGTAAGGCAAAAACATTATTAATCCCCACTCAATCATCACACAAGAGTCCCCCTCCACTGTGCAACTGCATGTAAAGCAGCCACCAAAATTAAGCCAAGGCCCATACCTTGTGGTTACTAACAGAAAATCATGCTATCCCTGTTAACCCCACTGTCTGCTCACTTATCAGCAAGACGACCGTTACAGACGGTATCGCACTGGGTAATTTGAACGACAAAGCATGGTTATGTCATTCAATTCAGGCGGGCACTTCCTGTATTCAATGGGTAATTCCTATAGTAATCTCTTCTCAGGAAGCTCCGTTTTTGGTTCAGGAAGTTCATTCTTTCATGCATAAAGGGGCAATAGAGTCAACCTAGACAAGAGTGTTCTGTTCGCTGGCGATGCTGGCGCATCTGTCTTCAGCTGGCTTTCAGTCATTGCGCCTGTGTCTAGCAATGTTCAAGGAGAGGCGTGTTCTCCCTACGATAACATTTCACAGGCTGGGGTTCATGATCGTGGCATCTGCTATCATTCCACTGGGCCTGTCGCACACGAGGCCTTTTCATTGTTGGATGAAATCCAAAAAGGGGACTTTATCCGCTGAGGCCATACAGAGATGGACCTGCATTCTGTAGTCGGGCATTCTGTTGGGACAGGTTTTGTCACCACAAAGTAGTTACCACAGATGCCTCCGTGAGTTGGGGCACTGTGTACGAAGGTCGTCTAGCATACAGGGTTTGGATGGGGCAGTGGCTAAAATAGCATATACATTTTCTGGAAATGTTGCTGGTGCTGTTAGCACTGAGATATTTCCTTCTGGAGATTCAAGGCAGCCATGTCCTCATCCAGACAGACAGAAGAACGCTACATCAACTGTCAGGGAGGGGTGCACTCTTGTGCCATGCTGTACACGTCCCAGGTCACCTGAATCTGGGGGCAGATCTCTTGTCCAGGCATGGTCTTAGACCTGGGCAATGGACATTACACCCTCAGACTGTGGAACAGATCTAGAGGAGGTTTGGCAGAGCAGTCGTGGATCTGTTCACCTCAAGCAAGACATCACATTGTCCCCTGTGGTTTTCCCTCTTGCCTCCGGCCCCTCTGAGTATGGATGCGTTAATGCATCAGTGGCCGAAAGGGCGCCTGTATGTGTTTCCGCTGATCAATCACGTGCTTCATGTGGTTCTGCAGAGGGTTCGGAAGGATCGGGTTCAGCTATTATTTACCCAAGTTCATTTCTAGCTTGTTTCTCTAACAAGTTAGGGCACCTGTTATTTATCCAAGTTCGTTTCTAGCTTGTTTCACTCGCAAGTTTTTACATAGCAGTCCTTCTCTCCTCCCCGGTTTGAGTCATATGAGAGTGAAAGGTTGTGTATGCTGTGTCCTGTCAGAGCTCTGCGAGTCTATGTTGACTGCACTAGCCATTGGTGTTCGTCAGAACAGTTATGCTTTGGCAACAGAGGGTTTTCAGTCACCAATCAGAGGCTGTCTCATTGGCTTGTGGATGCAATTCCGTGTGCTTATGAAGCATGCAGTTTGTCTTTGCCTATGAGTATTCGGGCACATTGTATGAGGAGAGTGGTATTCTCATGGGCTTTGGCCTAACACTCCTAACCGAAATGTTCCCTTTTAAGTCTGTAACTTTGATGCTGAGTTAGTAGCTGGTGGTATGGGAATACCAAAACGATGTGCTACTGATTCTTCCTCACTAAAGCAATGCCCATTAGCAAATAGGTTATTGAAAAAAATATTGACATAACCTCCCCTTCGTATTGATAAATAGGAAGGAAGAGGAAGGACCAGTAAACCAATGTAAAGGAGGGAACAAGACGCTTCGCAGCTTGCCACACTACTGATTTCTTGTTGTAAAGGGACTGAGAGATGCTCCTCCCTTCAGTTAAAAAATCCTGATGAAATGGGGCTGGTGCTACAGTTTATATGCTCACGATGACATGCGCAAAAAGGGTGGAGCGCCAAGCACCATTTGCCAATAAGATTGGCATGATTGTGTAAAGGCTTCAGAGATCATCACAGCGTTATCTACACTCATACAGTGGGTAAGCAACCAGATTGAGCCTTACTACTGTGGGGAGTACTGCCATGTGAAAACTTTAAATTCTCACACATGAGACACATTTGCAAAATCACTGCCAGAAGGTGCAAAGGGACACTTTTGTCACCATCATTTCGTAGTGTGAAAAAAGTGAGAGTTATTATGATTACATTTAATTTGAATTTAATTTTTTACATTTTGATGCGCAGAAGGTGACCTAACAATGCAAAATTAATGGCAGCATTAAAGCTATAGCTTAGTTAGCTCATGCCGCTAATCGCAGGTTCGAGACCAGCTTTACTTATCTTATTGTCTGTCCGGATTCATGTAGAAAGTAAACTACATCCAGCAGATTCACAAAAAGCAATTTTGCGCTATGGCTGGTACTGACACTGTGTCCTGTAAGATCATTGTTGGTCATTTGTTCATATTATACTGTATATATTTTTACATGGTATTAAACTTATATTTGTCACCACGATTGTGTCTTAAAGGTAAAATCATTGGTGATACAGTTGCATAGGGTGGCAGCATTCATGATTACTTGATAAAGTTTATTATTCAACTTAATTACATTATATAGTAGCCTACAACAGCGTGAGTAGTGTGGAACATTGTTTTTTGTCACATTGTATTGCGCATGCTGCAGCCGAATGAACCAAGACAATGAGCCCCGCGACGCGTGTAAATAACGAACATGACGTCTGAGCTAGATTTGTTCTCCTTGCTCAACTCTATTCCCAAATGTTCTACAGTTGCTGGTGTGTTTGTTGTTTTATTTTCATCACGCCTGCTGCCGCTAGTGAGGATTCCCTCTACGTCATTCTCCGGTGTTACAGTTTAACTGGGGCTGAGTTCTGAATAAACTTACTAGATAATGTTGGCATCCTTGTACAGATGAATATAAGTGGTATAATTAGCTCGAATAACGCAAAACAAAACAAAAACTTAGAAGCAGGAGGTTCGATCTGGTTAAAAAATAACATGATCAGTGAAACTTCACACAGCGTTATCTGTTTGAGCTATTAGGTGGCGACAACAGTAGCGAGCATCTTTGTTCAAATGACATTTCTTTATTCGGTGTGAAATGGTGCACATTATCAAACAATGACAACGCCATGTTAACTTGTGCTTCACGTTCACAATATGATGTTAACGTGCTTCACGTTCACAATATGATGGTCTTGTCAGATTATGACATTGTATGAAATCTGTATGAAGTCTTTCTCGTCGAAACGCTTCGCCCAAATATTATGCGACATTATAAAATCAATCAGTAATTGAATGAACAGCAAACTGAATGAATAAAGCTCTACTGAGTTTGTTTTTGTTATTAGTGTTAATATATGTTTTCAATGTATGTAATGTAATCTAATGTAATCAATCATATTCTTGCCTAGCAACATGCGTCACCACTGCACCTTTTTCAGCTCAAACTAAATATTTAAACACCTCCTCCCCCCTTTGATTTAAGGTGTGAATCGCTGAAGCTCTAGGTGTTTAAAGCGTATGTCTGTTAAAAAAGTTTCAAGAAAAATGTCTCTATAAGAAAGTGTTGAAAAGGTTCTAAAGTCCTAAATAATGCACTAAACTGATTGGAGAATGGATCTGTCCTGACGTCTTCTACAGATAAAATAACCATAGTATCACCAAGGTATTTTGTAGTTAAATAATTGTAACCACAAAATTAAACATGGTTACTACATTAACACCATTTTACTGTAGTAACACCATTGTGAATATCATGAAATCTATGTTTTCTGCCAAGAAATCATGGTTACTACAATATTATATTATAGTAAAACATCCTTTATATTATTTATTATTTATTATAAATAGTAATAAAGAAAATATTAAGAGTGGAGTCAAAAAACAGAATGGGAAAAATAATACACCACAATGCAGAACTGAACCTTGGTCATACAGACACCAGCACACCGACGTTACGCTCCACGCCATTGGAGCAACACTCTCAACACTTTGCTGTGTATTTATATGTTGCCAATAGACTATTGGAGTTATATCTTAAGGCAAACAGTCACTCCGAAAAATAATAAATATTATCAAGCTTTGGGGCAACATTGGTTAATAGTAAATATTAACTACTAATAAAATATTACTAAAGATAATGAATAACAAAGCTCGTAACCTACAGGTTTGAACACGTGTAGCGTAAAACTCAAACGCATGTATTGAGACAAATATTATACAAATAATGTGGTCACAGTACTAACTTCCACCCTAATTCATGTAATGGAAAATCGCGATTCTTTTTCAAATATTTTATTATTTCATTTGATAAGAATTCTGCTCCCATAAATAATGATTCTGTTCACTTTTTCTTTTGTTTTTATTGCCAGAGGAATAACATAATATGACACAGTGGTATACATATCAGTTAATTAATTCACATTTGATAATCCTGTTTAAAAATAGAAAATATGGGCTTGCTTATCAGCACATTAATAGAAAGCATAGGTTTAGAATCTTAACAGTTTTTGGAAGTCACATCTGTTTGAATATGCTTCATAATGATGCTCGCTCATAACGTCTGTGCGTTTGTATAAAAATATTCACAAATGATAATTCTCTCTAATGAAACGTGAACGAATAAATGCAAACAAATAACTCTACAATTCGTAGACATCTCATAAATGCTGAATGCTGCAGGAATGTCTTTATCATACATCTCCACTGCAAAGTTTAGACAGAAAATAAATGTTGTGGTGTTTATAAGTGTGTTGTTCTTCTTCTTTCGCCTCTTTTTTTTTTTATAGTGGTTGGCAAAACAAACTTAACTTGCCCTTACCGCCTCAACTTAATTGTCGTTTGGCTGGGAGAAAGAGCTCTGAGGCATTCAGCTCTAGCCTATTAAAATTATTTGGTTATAGTGCCTCTTAGCTTTTTAAAGCTGCTAATAACCCATTCATGCTGTGATCGCAGCGGTAGAAAGCCTATTCTGAATGGATACTCAGTGTAGCGTCTCGTTCCCTTCTTTCAGGGAACCATGGTTATAGTTGTTACTGAGATGTTCCCTTTCAAATCTGTCACTTCGACGCTGCACAGTAGCTGATGCTATAGGAATACAAAAATGCTGTGTTACTGATTCACATAGTTTTCCATATAATTAGTTATAAAAAGAACATATAGGCAAACCTATCAATTGAAATGGATATTTGTTTTCATATGGTAACTTGATCAAATACAGTATTCCATACCATGGATTTACAAACCTTGACTGGACAGGTGCTTGTTTGTATTTTTACTAAAATGCCATGTGATATGGCACAATCACAGCTAATGAAAACATACTTGATGTTTAATATAAAAACTCATCAGGACACAGATATATTTTGATGTCTATATTTAAATTGTATGTATTTTAAGGAGAAGTATAATATGTATTAGTGCCCGACCGATATATTAGCCTTTCACCGATATATCGGTATCGGCGTATATTTTACCGATATGCGCAGACATGAAAACTTTTTTTTAGAACATATAATGCAGAAAACAATGCTTTAGAATTGGTGTCATTACGTAGTTTGTCCAGCAGAGTGCGCTCCGACTCCATTGTTTACAGAGCTGACTCTGAACTGACGGTGGCTCTGCAGACAGGGCGTAGTTAAGCGGTGCAGAGTTGAGTTTGGAACCCCCTTCAACCGAACAATTCCAGTCATTGCATTTATAAAATGTAATATTTAGAAGTCTGGTTTTCCACCGTTGAAAGTTTCCCCCGAACTTGTATAGCAGAATATGGTGTAACATCGCTGCCGCTGTTTTTCTCTTGTCTCGGCAGGTGTAAATGCTTCTTGTTTTACAACCTGCCAATAATTGACTGGCAGTATTAAAATAGTGAGCATTTGACTGATACTAAACAGTAATACTGATGTTTATTTAGCTATTTATTTTATTTTTATTTATTCTTTATTTTAATGGTCAGCATTTGACTTATACTAAACATACAGTACTGATGTTTATTTAGCTATTTATTTTATTTTTATTTATTCTTTATTTTAATGGTCAGCATTTGACTGATACTAAACAGTACTAATGTTTATTTAGCTATTTATTGTATTTTTATTTATTCTTTATTTAAATGGTCAGCAACTGACTGTTACTGAACATACAGTACTGATGTTTTTTAAGCTATTTATTGTATTTTTATTTATTCTTTATTTTCTCAGTGTTCATTTCTAGAATTTGTTGACAATGTATAATAATAATGTCAAATATTCTTTGATAAAATATTTAAGAAAGCAGCCTTCTGAGTACATTTGCATAATCATATAGGTGCAAAATTGGTGAAACATCCACATAGAAAAGGTCTGTTTTCATTCTAGCTCAAAAATTAACTATATTGGCCACCATATCGGTAATTGGTGAATTTTCCCCCTCTAAAATCGGTATCGGTCTCAAAAATCACATATCAGTCGGGCTCTTATATATATATATATATATATATATATATATATATATATATATATATATATATATATATATAAAATTTGCCATTAGCATTCCTGTTCACACCTTATGAACTCCCTGCAGTTCCTTCTTGACCTCTAAGTGTTTGCAAACCCTCAGTTGTGAAGCTTTGAGCGCAGATCATGGAGCAGCCTCTCTAAGTTCAGTTAACCCTGCTGACATCACAGATAAGACACTGACAAGTCTGATCACATTCCCTACCTCACCCAAATCACAACATTAACACTAAAAACCAACATTAACATTACTACCACTATCATAGATATTTTAGAATAATAGTGAAGACATTAAAACTATGAAATACAGCATAACAAATGGAAGTATGGGAATGATGCAATGACCAAACAAAGTTATCTTATATATTAATATCACACAGTATATCCTATATTTTATTCATGACAACTCTTCGAAAGATTTTGCATTTTCATTTGGGTATAAAATATATATAGGATATTGGTCTCGGCGGACTAGATCTGCTTTGCTGCTGCTGCAGATCAAGTATGGAAAGTTACTACTGCTAGAAAATACATCGACATACTGAGTTAAGCATGTGGGCATGTTGCTGCTGTTGCACGATTAGACATAAATACAATCCCCATGTAACAGATCTAGCCAGGTGACTCTTGGGAGGAGGAGGGTTTCACAAATAACTCTCTTAGCGCCTGCAGCGAAACCGGCTTACTTGCAGACTGAGCAAATCTGAATGTTGTGCAAAGAGAGAGTATGCAAGTTTTTTGATAACCCTATCAGCTTAAACCATGTGAGCTGGTTTAGTTGGCACTCACAACCCACAATTATTTGCTTCAACGGAAACATATCATTTGTCTGAAAAAATTATGCTGATTTACCCAAAAATATGTTCATGATGTAAACGATGTAAATCATTAATTCCCAAGCTGAAGTACCTCAGTAGACAGGAGTAAAATATACAGTATAATAGGTAAAATTATAATCATATGTGAAGTAAAATAAAGTATAATAAAATAAATATAAAAGTACAGCCACAAAATCCAACTGTCCTAAAGTTTACCTCAGAGATTTCCTTCTCACTCAGAGCACTCGCACGGGTTGAGAGTGCTGTCATAGCAACCACGATACGTTCCGTTTGTCTTACGAAGGCCGTCTCATTTAATGAAGCTAATTCAAAGTTTAGGATGCTTGGTATACCACTGCCTACAAAGGACACATTCTACCAAGCAACAACCTTCGAAATGAGACAGCTAATACCTGTATAAATAAAATATATTGGCTACTCCTCTCTCTCATTTTTCCTCACGTGCCAGTGATTAACCCTTCACATGCCAATCGTGGCACGCGTGCCATAAGTTGCCAACTCCAGCCCTAAACCTAACACAGCCTGTATTTGTAGCTTGCAAGCCTGCTTAGCATTGCTTATTCCCCTACGTTCATCATTTTATCTTTAATCTTTGCCATTTTACTGAGCATTTTTTTTCCACTTTTCTAATTTCTCAACTGCACACTCGTTATTCTATTCTTTTTTTTGCTTGTCATATCTCACATTTCAACTGCATGCATTCGTATTCTCCTCTATGTTTTACATGGATTATTGCATCTATTGAAAACCTCTGCTGATCAGGAACCACCACAAAAACAGCAGCAAACAACTGTGTGTGGGATTCACATCAATCTCAAACCCTTGCTGCTCAAGAACCACCACCACAACAACAACAAAAAACAACTGCAGTAAATCATGGCATCCACTCATGTTATCGTTTCCTGCACTGCATGCCACGTTTACTACAGCTTCTTCCGTCAGCAGTGAGGGATATACATGTGATAAATATAAGGAATTAGTCAGGCTGACGGAGAAGGTTAATGAGTTAGAGACATGCATCCGAACACTAGTGGAGGTCAGTGAGAAAGAGAAGCCAGTAGATATTGTTTCAGATGCAAGTACTACAGCGAGCAGGTTATTGTTATAAACATGAGCTTCATCTGAAGGGTCGAGGAGGAGGTGTTGCTACAAATCACAGTGTTCACAATCACAAAAGTTTTTGGTGTTACTCAGAAGACAAGATATAAGTTTAAGTCTTTTGAACTAATAATGCTTACTATGACATCGTCAGATATAAATAAAAAGTCTCTGTAGTCTTTTGCCCTTGGTACAATATATAGATCACCCGGGGCCGTATTCTGATTTCCTTGGTGAATTTGCAGATTTTCTATCAGATCTAGTAGTTACTGTTGATAGAACTTTAATTGTTGGTGACTTCAACATTCACATAGGTAATGAAAATGACACATTTGGATTAGCATTTTATCTGACTCTTGGAGTCAGATAAAATGTGAAAGGACCAACTTATTGCCATAATCATACACCAGATTTAATTCTGTCATATGAAGTTGATGTTGATACTATAGAAATTCTGATGCAGAACGATGACATCTCAGATCATTACTTCGTCTCTTGTATGCTGTGATTAGCTAATGTCACTCAATCTACACCATGCTATTGTTCAGGAAGAACTATTCATTCGACCACTAAAGATAGCTTCACTAATAATCTTCCAGATTTGTCTCAAATTCTCAGTGAGCCAAAAAGTCTAGAAGAACTTGATGAAGAACTTGATGTAATCACAGAAAATATAACACTCTTGATAATGTCGCCCCCCAACGATTAAAGAAAATTAAAGAAAAATGCCCCTCATTCTCTCAAGAGAGCAGCTTAGGAAAATGGAGCACAAGTGGAAGAATAAAAAATTCGAGGTATTTCGTGGTGCATGGAAAGATAAGAGTCTGTAGCTACAGACAGGCACTAAAAACTGCCAGGTCAGCATATTTTAGCAAACTCATAGAAAATAAACACAACAATCCTAGGTGTTTATTCAGTACTGTGGCTAAATTGGTTAGGAATTAAGCCTCGATTGAACCAGATATTCCGTCGCAGCACAATAGTAATGACTTGAATTATTTTACTGATAAAATTGAAATCATCAGAAATAAAATTGGAATATGCAATCATCTGACACAACACCTCAGAAAACAGTGTCTCATAATATTCCAACAAAACTTATCGAAACATCAAAAGCCGCAACATGTATGTTAGATCCAATACCAACTAAGCTCTTAAATGCGGTATTCCCTGTAACCACAGAACCTCTTCTTAATATTATTAACTCCTCGCTTTCGTTAGGACATGTCCCAAGAAACTTTAAAATGGCAGTTATTAAACTGCTTATTTAGAAGCCACAGCTTGATCCTGGAGAACTGGCTAATTATAGACCAATTTCAAATCTCCCATTTATATTGAAAATACTAGAAAAGCTAGTGTCCTCCCAACTATGTCCATTTCTAGAGAGAAATTGCACATATGAACCATTTCAGGCCCCATCACAGTACAGAAACTGCTCTTATCAGAGTTCAAATGTACTTAAATGTACTTAAGCTCCACAGTACTTAAGTGACCTTCTACCATGCTATATGCCATCACGTTCATTACTGTCAGGTGTATTTTGTTGATTCATGTCTTTTATTTTGAAATTCTAGTTCCTGTTTCATGTCATGTTTTCATTGGTTTATTGTTTAATTAGCTTGTTATGAGTTCTGTTTGTTCATTGGTTTATGTTCTCCCATGTCTTGTATTTAAGCCCTCATGTTTTCATTGTCTGGTTGTCAAGTATTGAATGCGATTGTATGTGTTTGTCAAGCCATAGTCAAGTCAAGTCTAGTCAGGTTATAGTCAAGTTCATGTTTATGATTTATGTTTCACATTTCTAGTTAGGGTTTTTTGGTTCACATTTATAAATAAACTGCACTTGGGTTCTTCATCTTCACGTCATCGTCATCTTCGTCTTTGTCATCATTGTCAGCATCCAGCATACGTTACAATTACGATCACAAAATTCTGGCTTGTTAATAATACCTAGAATATCAAAATCCACAAAAGGAGGAAGATCCTTTTCCTATATGGCTCATAAATTATGGAATAGTCTTCCTAACACTGTTCGGGACTCAGACACACTCTCTCAGTTTAAGTCCAGACTAAAGACTCATCTATTTAGCCAGGCATACACCTAATTTATCCATCAACTCATAATTAGGCTGCTTTAGTTAGGTCTGCCGGAACCAGAAACATTTATCATGATCTATATCTCTGCAATAAATTGAATGGCATCTATGCTAATATTATTCTATTTGTTTCCCTGTCTCAACCTCAGGATATCCCGAGGATAGCCAGCCGGCTCTGAATCCAGCTCCGTTCCTGCTAGGTGTCGCTGAATGATGATGACTAACTGCAGCTGGTGCCAGCCAGACATCACTTCAGTCTACTACGATGGACTTCAGAGGATGAACTGATGCCAACTCCAACCGTAAAACATGGGATAATTCATATGCCACTGTCTGAACCTTGGACCTAGGATGAACCTCACCGAAATGACCTACCGGTTGAACTGTGATGCACCTCACTGATCTCTGCCTGCATCACCTTGGTCTAATGATGGACTACACTCTTAAAATGGAATACATAGACTATCAATTAATTACCAGCAGAAGCCTTGATTAGCCAACTAACAACGGACAATGCATCTATGTGAGCTTCTGCTGTTAATCCAGGATTGACTTCAAAGACATTAGTCATTAATCTTACAGTTCAGACAAAATCTTTGTTTAAACAGTGGCCCTTAAAACTTACTTAGTTTACTATTTTTAAACCATGACTTGCACTACACTAACTAACATTGGCATTATATTCATGCTGAATATCTGGCCCCCGCAGTGAGCCTGGTTTCTCCCAAGGTTATTTTTATCCAATCAACCAACATCTTATGGAGTTTTATGTTCCTTGCCACAGTCGCCTTCAGCTTGCTCACTGGGGATCTAAATACAATTATTATTTACTTATTTATTTTTATACACAAATTACAACCATATTTTAATCATCCTACACAATGATGACACTAAGACTTTATAGATATTACAGTTTCATTTTCTGTTAAAGCATGATTTTCTGTAAAGCTGCATTGTAACGATGTGTTATGAAAAGCGCTATACAAATAAAAATGACTAATATGACAAATTTGTTCCCATACTTTAGCTTAGTAAGTACATACACACACACACACACACATACATATATAACTGTACCTGTAAAGCAGACGGGGCACTTGAAGGTTCCTCCCATCCCCTCAAAGCTGTGCTCGATCAGGTGACACTGCAGCTTCGCAGGGGAATCGAAACTCTGACTGCACACTTTACACTCATGATTGAGACCTTCCTCTGAGAATACACAAACACAACATGTGTTATCTTAAAGGTGCACTCAGTAACATTTTGGTTTGTGTCATCTTGAACTTAAACTGACACCTAGTGGCGTGGATGCAACATCATTCAAACTCAATAGTTTAAATTTACAGATGCCATTGTAGAAATTAATTATACACGTGAGACATTATTAACTTTAATCCATGAGTGAAAGTGTCCAATAACAGGGCGGTTATTGTTTATTTAAACTGGTTCATTTACATGAACTGTCTGAAAGAATAATTTCACTTAAAAGATTTGGGTTTTCCCAGCGCTACATGAGAGAGATAGGAATGTTTTTGGTGAGTGTGTTTGATTACTTCCTCGACTCCATTGCTGTGTTCGCAATACAATGTGACAAAGTGTTTTGTGACATTACAGCGCTACTTGTTGGAAAATGTAGCTTGTTACTGGAAAAGATACACTATTGTTAGTTAGTAGTGTCACTATTTTTTTAACTACTCCCCAACAGTGATTAACACGAATGAATGACATCAGAGGTGAAGTGATCCGTGACTCTCGTGAAGGTTTGTGTCTGGCATATGAGACTGTTACTGTCAGCCACACACTACCAGCTGTGGCCCACCAAACCCCCAGATGACACAAATGGGTGTTTAACAAAGAGCAGATCTCAACAAATACACTTTAAACACTACACTAACACACCTGGGGTGACAGCACATTTAACAAAACAGAGGTCATCTCATGCTACATGTCCTACATCAAAAAAAGCTCTTGTCCACTGTTTATGAAGCAGCAGTATGTTACTCTGGTCATCACTTTGTCAACCAACATAAGTTTTTATTCTGTACACAAATTTATAATGTAGGCAGCCTGATCTCATGAAATTTGCGTGACTGTGGTGACATTTTTGCAAAATTATGTAATTGGTAATTCCTCACACGTATGGCAGCAGTTCAAAGGTCAAATGTCCACTGTGTGGCACTAAAAGCAAATTAAATGTTGTCCAAAACAGATTAGGTTTTTAATATATCAAGTTGTATCTCGACCACTCATACGCCGGTAACTTCCACAGACATTGAGAAACATTTGCGTTGAATGAGATCACAAAGCTGAGCATTAAATCCACTGTGCAGCATGTAATACATGTAGACTATATATTTAAATAATTAAATCACAGTATTTGCACTTTAATTATCACGCTGGTCCATGTAGCAAACTGTTTATCCAGACAAGTGCGTAGCTACGCATATGGGGAGTGCCTTCTTACACAACCTAGTTGAAACCTCTGCAATAACGCCAATATTCTAATATTGGCTATGGTGTTTGAACGCCGCCTCTTTTGGCGCTAAACTGTCCGCTATAAAATAATTTCAGAATTTCTTCCTTCAAGACAACGATCATCTCTCCTTCACCATCGATATAAACAAGTCAGCGGGTGGAATCTTCGCAGGAAGACTTTCCGCTCCCCTGCAGTGCTCCAGCGAACATCACACCGCCTCACCAATTAATGCTTTGCTGGTGAACGGGCCTCAGCATCCTGATTCCCCGCAGTGCTTCTGCAGGGTTTGTGTATCCTTACAAAGCAATTGTATATTGTGTATTGTATATTGTGTGAAATAAATATATATTAATTAATATATTTATATATCTAAAAGAGTCATTTACGTCTTTTTAAAGATGTCATTCCGTAAGCATTCCTTGTGCGAGAGGCACATCCCCACTGTCAGATCATGGAAACAGACTGTCCTCAATGTGAGGGCATGAGTCTCAAGATGCTTCGCTCGAGAATCACCCTTGTTCTGAGGGACGATTCAGCTTCACGTGCCCTCCCAACTGCCTCTTCTGTGATACCCGAGGATTCACACGAGGAGGCATGGCATGGCCGCGAGGTCGAGCAGGATGACTTTGAGGTGGTCCTTGTGGCAGCACACGCCCCGCGAGCCCCTCAATCTCTCCGAAGTGCATGTTTTCTGATACGCTATGTGCGAGACGAGCTCCGACCTTCTGAAAGAGCGGGCGGCCTCGTCTCATGCAGCGGTTCTGACGCTGGGGATAATAATGATGATGTCATGTTTCTTGCTGCATCAGGCGAGTGATCAGTGGATGATGCTACCGCCCCTCCCCCCAGCGAGGGTGAGGACGTGCACGTGCTACTGACAGGGAGATGCTCTGCGTCCTTACAAGGGTGGTCGAAGAGCTTCACCTTGAGTGGTCTCCCCCAGAGGCACCTGAACAGTCTCGCCTTGATGAATGGTTCCAGCAGTCCGGATGCCGTCAAACGGCAGCGTCCCGCAAATCTGCCCCATTCTTCCCAGAAGTTCATAACGATCTATCTAAGTCCTGGCGCGCCCTTCTATGGCACGCTCATGCAGAATCCTCTTTAATGTGGATCACGGGGAAGAAAACGATTATGCCCAGTTACCCCCTGTGGAGGAGGTGGTAGCGGCACACCTCAGCCCAGCGAATAACAGGGCATGGAAATCACGCCCCATACATCCTTCCAAACCATGTCGACAATCATCCGCACTGGTGGGAAAAGCTTACTCAGCGGCAGGACAAGCTGGATCAGCACTCCACGCAATGGTGGCGCTCCAGGTATTTCAAGCCAAGCTACTCAGGCAAACGGACGAGCACGGCTTCGATCCAGAGACATTCAAAGAGCTCCACACCACTACAGACTTGCATACCACGAAAGTCACTGCGCAGGCCATCGGCAAGTCCATGGGCAACCTGGCAGTTTTGGATCGACATATATGGCTGACCCTAACAGAAATGAGTGATAAGGAAAAAACCACTCTGTTGGATGCTCCAGTGTCTCCAGCCGGCCTCTTTGGCGGCTCTGTGAATAAGTTTGCTGAGCATTACTCAGCAGCAGTCACAAGCTATGTGACACTTTATGCCCAAACGGAGTATATCACAGCCGGTTTGCCCTTGCTGTTTTGAGCCAGTGCCCGACTAAAAGCCCCAAACCTGCTGCCTCACCAGCACCTGCGTATCAGCACACACAGCAAAAGCTCTCCTGACAGGCACAACCCTTTTAAGCGGAAAGCAGAGCCTGCAGTTCCCTCCGGGTCTGCTCCAAAAAATGCTCGATTGGAGACACAAAACACTGTTCCCCATCTCCCACTATTGTTTGTCAGGAAAGGAATATTGTTGTTCACAATACTGTTCAAAATGTTGTTTCTGTGTCTTGCACTGAAATAAATCCAATAAAAAAATGCAATAAGTGCAAAAAAGAATACAGTATTCGTTGCAAATGCACGAGATGCTCACACATTCTCAATAAAGAGCCTCTTTTTCCTCTTCAAAGCACACACATTATGCGCAACCGCTTCCCTATAGTGATCGTCGCATCATATCATACAGTGAGCAAACCAAATTGCCCTCTGTCCCATTACGTGGATGCATGGTGAGCCTTAACAGGTATTTCAGAATGGGTAAAAAAAACCGATCGAACATATGATCCAATTTGCACGCCGGCCACCCCGTTTCAATGGCGTTTTGTCTTCCACGGGTTCGTCCGAAGACGCACCAGTGTTACGAGCCGAAATACACAGTCTCATCGTGAAAAACGCAATAGAGATTGTGCCAAATTGTCAAGCACAAAAAGGGTTTTACAGCTGTTATTTTCTTGTTCCAAAGAAAGACGGCGGACTTCGGCCAATCCTGGATCTGAGACATTTAAATTGCACACTCATAAAGCGCCCATTCAAAATGATTACTGAGAAACAGATCTTATCGCATGTATGCCCACACAATTGGTTTGCATCGATAGATCTGAAGGATGCGTACTTTCATATCCAAATTGTATGACATCACAGGATGTTTTTGAGATTCGCATTCGAGGGAACAGCGTATCAATTCAAAATCCTGCCCTTCGGACTGTCTCTGGCTCCTCGCACATTCACAAAGTGCATCGATGTGGTTCTCACTCCTCTGAGACTGAGTGGCATACGTATCTTGAACTACCTTGAAGATTGGCTGTTACTGGCGCAATCAGAGGCTTTGTTATGCCAGCACAGAGACTTACAGCTTCAGCCATTCTACGTATCTGTCTCAGTTCAAACTGGGGAGTACACTTCCACTGAAGCTGTTTCAGAAAACATTGGAATTTATGGCGGCTCTTACACATGAGACCTCTTCAGTGCTGGCTGAAGCACCATGTGCCACGACGTGCTTGGCACCAAGGGCGCATGCGCATCACTATATCCCACCGCTGTATAGCTGCTTTAGCACCATGGACAGCTCCTGCGTTTTACCAGCGAGGTGTTTCACTGGGGCAAGTTGTCACGCAGTGCCTAAAGCTATCGGCTCTATTTCTAGCCTTAAAGGCTTTTCAGTCAGAAATAGCAAACTGTCATGTCCTGGTTCGCTCAGACAACATGACAGTTGTGGCATATATAAACCGCCAAGGCAGAATTCAGGAGACTTCACCCTCAAAATGTATTGAGGATTTGGGAAATTACTCACTCTGTCATATGCGAAGTCAGAGAGGACAAGGAAATGGTTCTAATAGTTGCGCCGAAATGGCCCAACCAGCCATGGTTTCCGGAAATGATGGAGATGCTGTACAGCTCACCATGGGAAATACCACTGAGGAGGGATAATCTGGCATCCCCAGCCCCCAGCTGTGGAACCTGCATGTGTGGCCCCTGACGGGCACACTACACGCGCCAGAACTGATGCGTTCAATCATGAACACCATTTTACAGGCCAGAGCACCGTTCGTGAGATGCCTCTATGCACTAAAATGGAAGGTGTTCACTGATTGGTGTCTCTTACATGGAAAGGACCCTGTAAACTGCCCCATACATAAAATTTACACGTAAAATCTCCTTGAGCAAGACGATTAAACCCACCTCGACCGGCTACAGTCCTGATATGGGACTTAACTTTAGTCCTAAAAGCTCTCGCAGGGCCCCACTTCGAGCCTTTGCACTCTGTTGAACTGCACATGCTCTCCATTAAGACCGCACTACTGCTGGCTCTGGCCTCAGTAAAACGGGTCTGTGACCTGCATTCACTATCAGTCGACAATTCATGTCTGGAGTTTGGCCCCGGTCTTTCAAGAGCCACTGTCAAGCAGAGGAAAGGCTATGTATCCAAGGTCCTAACCATGCCTGTCAAAGCGCAGGTGGTTCACCTTCAGGCCTTCTTCCCTCCTCCATTTAATTCGGATGAGGAACAATCATTGCATTTGTTATGCCCTGTGCGGGCACTAAATGCATACGTTGAGCGTACTTGCCAGTTCAGACTGTCTAATATGCTATGGAGGATGCACAAAAGGAATGTCCATCTCCAAGCAAAGGCTCTCTCACTGAATTGTCGATGCAATTACCCTGGTTTATGAGTCGCAGGGTAAGACTTGCCCAATTGATATTAAGCACACTCAACTAGAGGCATGGCCTCCTTATGGGCATGGATGAATGGTGTGTCCTTAGACATATGTTTTGCAGCAGTATGGTCCTCTCAAAACACATTTGCAAGGTTTCACAACATAGACGTAACGTCTCTTTCTTCACAAGTCTTCTCTGTTTAGAGCACTTGCTATTCATTGGCCAAATATATATATACTTAAGCCCTTCCCTTTAAGTACAGGCTACCCATCATTTGCACAACCGCCTGCATTCAGGTCATTATAATTTACCATAAAATCGCAAGCACTTTCATTATAAATAAACTCCCTTCCAGACTGGGTTCACAAGGAGTTATTTCATACTATATGACTATAGTTCATATATTCGTTATGAGTGCTCTCCTCCTGGCCAACACGAGGATCACTCACTGTGGCATACTCATGTCAGTCGCCATCCCACAAGACTGCGGCACCATGTTTCCTCTCTGGGAGTTATGTCGTGTAGTGCGGAGTGATGGGATTCTTTTCCCCATATGCATAGCTATGCAATGTCAAGTGTACTGAGTCGTAAGGGAACATCTCGGTTACATACGTAACCTCGGTTCCCTGAGACGAAGGGGACGAGACATTGTGAACGCTAGCCGCACTACAAGACTCAGAGTTCTTGAGGCACGAGCGATGCGCTCCTTGTTCTCAGTCAGAAATTCTGAGGAAATGGTGTTTGTGCACCTGTTTTTATAGTTTCGCGCCAAAACAGGCGGGGCACAAACCATAGCCAATATTAGAATATTGGTGTTATTGTAGAGAGGTTTCAACTAGGTCGTGTAAGAAGGCATGCCAAGTCTCAGGGAACCGAGGTTACATACGTAACTGAGATGTTTTACACGCACACACACACACACACACACACACTCTCTCTCTCTCTCTCTCTCTCTCTCTCTCTCTCTCTCTCTCTCTGTGTCTTTGCATCAGTTTCTCCACTCGCCCTGTGAACTGCTCGCATCGGGGGTAAGTTCATTAGCTCAGCTAAATCAGAATTAGTCTCTTCATTGTGACGGCTGAACTTCATTAGACGGGCCCTTCACAATCCAGCAGGGATCCGAGATGAATCAACA
Organism: Myxocyprinus asiaticus; assembly: GCF_019703515.2. Taxonomy (NCBI): domain Eukaryota; kingdom Metazoa; phylum Chordata; class Actinopteri; order Cypriniformes; family Catostomidae; genus Myxocyprinus; species Myxocyprinus asiaticus. Next base: position 3,515,234 of record NC_059348.1, on the reverse strand, counting down.
CAGGACATATCTGCCTCACACAGCACATTCACACTCTTCTTCCACACTGTTCTTTCTCTCCCCCTCTATTATAAAAAATGTAGATAATTTCAATTTCTCTCACACTTTCATTGAAATCAAGGTGAAATTGCTCAAAAACAAGAATCGGACATCTGCATAAAATTACTGAGACAAACTGATATTTTATACTACATTTGCTCTCTAACATACAGTACATGATCATTCCCATGTGATCGGCATTAAAGCTGTTGTGTTTCCTGTTTTCAACGTTTCCTCCTATCCCAGCTTAATATGCAGAGACAACTATAAATAATGGTTAATTTCCCTGAAAAATGTGAACATGTGTCTTTGTGGTACTATACAAATACTATACATATTTTGTTTTAACCCTTAAAGTGCACTCTTAATTTTAGAATCACACTTGTACTCTTCAAATTTTACTTGAAAACAATCAACAAATAACTTTTTTTTATTTTTTTATAAAAAAAAATGTAATAACACTAACTTCAATTAAAGTAAAAAACACTAAAGTGCATTTTCGGGAGAGATTTGGTATTTCGTTTGGATCTAAATGACTAAATTACATCATTCATTTTCTTATAAAATAAGCACGTTTTGTGTTATCTTCACTTAAAACTTCACCATGCTGGAATACAAATAACAATTACATAAATGACAGCTACATATATGTCCAGTCAAAATCACAGCCACAGTCAAATCTGATTGTGCTACAAAGAAAAGACTTTCATTATTTTATTACCTGTCATTTATTTCAAACATCAGAATTCTAGCATAAACTTTGTCACACAGGGGTCAGACTCAGTCTTCGACCTGTGTGGTATGTTTGGTATGTGTGGACAGGTTTGTATACTCTTGTGAGGGCCAAATGTCCTCTTAAATGGATCAGATGATGCTGATCTTCAAATCTAGTGATGTGCACATGTGATGGTTAGGTTTAGGGGTGGAGTTTGGAAATAGAAAATATCATTAGCCTGATATAAAATCAGTGCAAGACTATGACAACAAACCTGTATGTGTGGGTGCGTGCACTATATACATCTACAAAGGACAAACTTTTTATTAAAGAAACAAACTGAAAATGGGTCAAAAATGACATTAAGGGTGCATGAGGGTTAAATGACCCATCCACCCCGACACAACAACACTGACTCAACTAATAGCATGAGTCTGAGGCAGAACTATCTGTGCAGATGGGAGGTGTATTCAGAAAACTGTTTTAAAACAAATATATTCATATATATATATATATGTATATATATATATATATATATATATATATATATATATATATATATTTGGCAGCTTAATTTGGTGGCACTTGAGTCGCAGAATTACACACATCAGTTTTTCAGACATTAACTGATGCTAAGATATGATGCTAAGACATTAACAGTTCTTATTAACATTATTATTATTGCTCATATACTTACAGCTACAGCCTTTTTTTCACACACTTTCGAGCAACCCATCTCGTGAAATTGTGCAGTATCTGTCTGCCAGCCTTCTTAAAGGGATAGTTCACCCAAAAATGAAAATTCCCCCATCAATTCTCCCTCATGCCATCCCAGATGTATATAACTTTTTATCTTCTGCAGAACACAAACAAAGATTTTTAGAAAAATATCTCAGCTCAGTTGGTCCACACAATGCAAGTGAATGATGATCAGACATTTGTAGCTCCAAAAATCACATAAAGGAAACATATAAATAATCCATAAGACTCCAGTGGTTAAATCCATATCTTCAGAAGCAAGGTGTGCGTGAGAAACAGAACAATATTTAAGTCCTTTTTTACCCTAAACCTCCACTTTAACTTTCACTGTCAGATTAAACAGGCACCACATGTGACTTTCAGATGTAAAATTGAAAGTGAAAGTGGAGATTTAGAGTAAAAAAAAAAAGACTTACATTTTATCTGTTTCTCACTCACACCGTTTATATTGCTTCTGAAGATATGGATTTAAACACTGGAGTATTATGGATTACTTTAGTTTCCTTTATATGATTTTCGGAGCTACAAAGGTCTGATCACTATCCACTTGCATTGTAAGGACCTACAGAGCTGAAATATTCTTCTAAAATCTTTGTTTGTGTTCTGCTGAAGAAAGAAAGTCACACATCTGGGAAGGCATGAGGGTGAGTAAATGATGAGAGAACTATTCCTTTAACTTTTTCAGTTGTTGGGTGTCATTGCAACACACAGTAGTAGATGATTTCAACATACAAATGTAACACGCTAAACATCACATTATCTACTAAGAACATACGCTGATGTAAGTGAAAACACTGGAGACTGGAAATTGAAAACAGGCATCCGTTATGAATCAAGGAACACTTCTGTGTTCAGGATAACGGTGGACACAGATGATAACAGTAAAGAGAGAAATATTTCTGTGGCTGATGCCTGTTGTCATATTTTCACAATTCAAAATAGGCAAAATCACTAATCACATAAAAAAACAAGACACAATTAGCAAACAGATCAGATTGTTGTGCCGCATGCCAAATGAATGAAACAGCATGTGGGAGCGGCTCCTGTAAGATTATCAAACAGCGGGCATCACATTGTGTTGTGATATAAAACATGCTTAACCAGCAATACACTAATCTCAAGCAGCAGGTGTGAAAATTATCTTACAGCATATTGTGAACAATATTAAGAATCTGCATTAGTTAAAAAAACTAACGTTTTTCTTTTCCATTTTCTAAACACATTTCTACAAGTGGATTATCTCAGACACACTTTACTTGAACAACTACAACGATGAACAACAGCAAATATTTAAAAGACATGATTATATGTCACGCGACAAAGATCGTTGAATGAAAGGAATAGTTTGAGGTCTTTTAAGATGAAAAAGTTCAGTTTTAAAAAGTGCAAATGGAGTGTAAGTGTAAAATGGCAAACAAAGACAATGTCGTATCTTGAGTGTCGGTGGTATTTCTCTTTCTACATGAATGAAATATCTTTTGGCATGATGTTAAACTGCATTGCTTGCATTAGTGGGGGAGTTTGAGTGTAGGCGCCCTTGTGGGATCATGTGTTTGTGTGTGTTTGCATTGATGTGTGAAGGGGGTGGGGTGAACACTCGAGCTGCTGTCTGCACCTCACAATAACACAAGAGAGAGACTCGCTCCCTCTGCGCTTGCAATTATTTTCACATGCACAGGCGCAGAAAAAAGACTTCTTTATCACTCCTGTTGGATGTGTCTTGGACTGGCTGACAGCACCTCTGCCCATGCTGCCCCCCACCTAGTCACATTTGCAGGGCGTACCCCAGTAAATTTCAGGTCACTGGGTACGTGTGATCAGTACAGCCCATTTTATGCTCCTGATGTAAGAGGAACAAACCACAAAAAGCACAAATAGGGTGCAAAATAGGGGCTTGTAACATGGAAAAAGACGATGAGCAGAACCCAAGTGCAGTTTATTTATAGTGACAAAAAAAAAAGAAAAAGAAATAAACAAAAGACTTGACTAGACTATAACCATTTTTTATTTTCCTGGTCATTGGCTGTTCCGACACTGATGAACCACTCTTAAGTCCATTAAGTGCAACTTAAACGTATCTTTCTGGCATCTTTCACAGTTAATCAAAGACAATGGGACATTTAATAAATTGTATTAATATATTTTGATCATTGGAAAGCCATTGTAAACTATTTCAGGGGATTAAAAAAGTGTTTAAAAAATGCAATGAAATCAATAGGCAGTCTCCGCAGTCTGCATATGAGACGTGATAGAACTAAATTACAAGACACGTAATACAGTATAACTTATATTAGCCTTCTTTGATAAGCATAATTGTAATGGCAATAGAAAGACGATATGTTCTTATTGAACAGATTATTTAAGAAGATTTGAGTAAAGTAACGTGACCATGCAATTTAAAACTTAAATAAATGCCTGATAAATAATTAAAATTTGGTTAGAGGAGATTAGAGTAAGAGTGTGCAATGAAAGATTCCCTCTCTCTCCTCCTCCTCCTCCTCCTCTTCTTTCTTCCTCCAATGGATGTTTCAAATCGGCTCACCTATAGTCTTTTTACAAGGCAGTAACAAACTGCATGATGCATAATGGCAGTAAGGCTACAAGTACACGGTGCCTTGAACTCTAACCAGATGATCTCTTAATATTTAGACAGGTCTATGTGTAGTTCAATACTGATGCCTGTCATTTTAATCCTGTTCTGTGTGCATTTGTTTAGTTTCCAGACAAAAAACTTTAGGCTACGTGAGAGTCGCTTATGATTCACATCGTGTACATTCACGTTACATGCATTTATTGCATCACTTTTATTAATCTCTATGATTGAGCATCAATACATCTGAAACTCCATCTTACTAAATCCATCATTATTTCTATAATTAAATTCTGTAATAGTTAATAAATGTTGGTGTCTCGACAAGGTTACAAACAACTTCCATGTTTGTCAGTATTTCCACATTATTTTCATGTTGAGAAGACAAACTCTGGACATATTTGTGATCCGACCTTTGGACTGGACAGCTCCCGTAACAAAGCACTTAAGTTTTACTTTATAACGAGTGATCTACGTGCTGGTATGGGGAACAGGTGTTACTCCATCGTACAATAACAAGCTACATTCTTTGAGATGATCGTTAAAGCTTAAGTTGCAAAGTTATCGAGAAATCCAGCCAATGTCACAAATCTGCTTATTTGATTACTGATCACGAAATTGTGTGGAATCTTACATATTTCTTATTAGGGCTGCCCCCTAATAGTAGACCAAATGTTAGTCGACCATGTTTTGATTGGTTGGTTGGTCGCAGAAAAAACCCCCAACTCCACAGGAATCCGACGAACACCGGTATTACCGCTGGTTGGACGCTAGGTGGTACTATGGGTTCATTTTCGTTAAGCAGGGTTAGGGTTAAGCCTACACAATAAAGCAATTTTTATTTATTTTAACTAAAAATTCAAATGAAACTGGAAAAAATTAAGGGCAATTAAAATGTGTGTTGTTCAACTTTTTGAAAGATGGTTTTACAACAGTTGTGAAGGGCAACATCTCTTTGGAAACCAACCTACTTCATCTATGCATTCTCTACCAGTCGGGTATTTCGTTGTCCGGGAAAATACATCATGTGTGTGAATAAATTTGTTTTGTTCCCTCCTTCCCTTCTATATATATATATATATCCAATTACATTGGCAACACCTGGGCTGAGGGATAAGTGAATATTCTTGATTTAGTGATTTTGCACTGAAAATTAAATTTATTTAAAAAATGAAAAACGTACATGCGCATAGATGGCTTTTCTGTCAACTGTTCTTAATAATATAATAAAATGTGTTTCTTCAAGTGCTTGTCTGTGTGTCTACAAGCAAATTATTTGTAATATTAATAATAATAATAATAATAACAATTTAATACATTAATGGGAAAACGAGCCAAATATCGTCTTGACATCGTCAAAGGCGATCCTCGAGATCATTGTCTGTCGGCGCAACCCTAATGTGCATTTCTCTCTATAAATTAACAAAATGTTCAGAAAGTCTCCTTTCTGGTTTTTCTGACACATTCAGAATCATTACCGCTTTTGCCGGTGTCGCTGCGGCTTGCTTCGTAAAATTTATATTTTAAAGGCTCATTTTTACGGTTTAGTATTTCTCCATAATGTAGAACAGTGTTAGCAATGTTACATATAACATTCTTTCTTAGCTCTGGAACTCAAACCATTTTCTGATGCCCCCCATATATATATATATATATTTAAGTAATTAAATTAATATCATAAATGTGCGACAACTAGTCGACTAATGGCTTAAACTAATGCCTACTAGTCGACTAGGAAAATCTTTGTTCAGGGGCAGCCCTTTTTCTTATATTATGTCATACATTTTTCTAAATCATGCAGAGGGGTAATCACTAGCACGTAAGCAACAGCGAGAGAGGAGCAGGGTATTTTTTATAAAGTTTTTTGCACCTGCATTCCAATCTACATCTTGATGTAATCCTTCCTCATGATCACACAGCTCGTTTTCATGAGCTGAATGGGAGGCTAAACAGTATTAAAGTGTGATGAGATTTGTGCTTCATTTGCAGGCCATTTACGTATCACAAGCCGACTATTTAGCCCTTTCGGTGAATCGCACCTGCAAAATCCTAAAACTTTATTTCCAGGTTTAATGTATATTTTGAATAGACCGATTTTTTTTTTTACCACAATGTGGGTTTATGTTTTCTCTTTTAATCTTTTAATGTAATTTTGAGTGTGACCATGGTTTAAGGAGGGTGTACCTGTATGCTGGGTTAGAAATCTCAAGGATTAATAGTGGTGTTTTCCTTATTACATCGTGTTGTTCTGAAAGCAAAAAGAAACAAATGAAACACGGAATGTAAGCTGTCATCTGCGCAGCCTGACCGAAGCAAAGCGGGCGCATTTACTCGCGCGATTAATCGAAAGTGAAGCTCTGCGCGCTCTGCGTGCACAAGTCTGTTGGGTATACTGCAGCCTCCCATTCAGCTCATAAAAACATGAGGGAAGATTACATCAAGATGTAGATTGGGATGTAGTTGCGGAATTTCATATAAATAAAATTTATAAGTCTATTCCTCTCTCGCTGTTGCTGGTGTGCCAGTGATTACCCCTCCGCGTGCCAGTGTTGCCACACTTGCCATAGGTTGCCGACCTCTGACTTAGACTATGACTTAGACTATGGCTATGACTTAGGATATTACTTAGACTGTGACATATACTGTGATTTAGACTGTGATTTAGACTGTGACTTAGACTAAGACTAAGCTCGTGACTTAGACCGTGACTTAGACCATGACTAAGACCATGACTTAAGCCCTATTCAGACGGCAATTATTTTAAATGGGGACATGAGTTAATTCCAGCATTTACAGTATAGTCAGTGTATACTGTATACAGTATATATACAGTATACAGTATACTGACTATAGGTAGTCAGTGATTTTATTGCCATTTGAATCCGAAATGTCTGTGTTTTTCTCCCACCTCCCACAAGAACATTCCTGGCCAAATTACCTACTGTTTTTTTGACAAACATCAAGGTTGTGTGGTAATTTAATTACCGTCCGAAACCACATCTCTGAGTTTATAATCCAAAAGCCGTTTTGGAAAACCATTTTGACCACTGCTAAGTGCCATACGTTTGCATGCTATTACAGCTCTGGCGGTAACGGACAGTTGTGAAAATTGGAGGACTGCGTAAACAGAATCAATAATAAAATTACGTCGCCACTCCACCACAGTGAGTGGGAACTATTAACTAGGAGGGAAAGAAAAATGAGAGCCGGATCACGTAAACATTTGCAAGGTTCCCACTCTTTTCAAGGCACAATTTTCCAGGACATTTAATGTGCCACGTGGTTGTAATATTTAAGCAAAAACACACGAGAGGCAATTGAAATTGTGGTTACTGGGAGGGTTTATTCCACATTCGACAGTTTATTTAAATTTCATCATCAAAATGGCATCTAATCAAATGAATTTGTTAAAACTTTAATCAAATGAAAATAGAATTGTTTTAATTAATACATTTTCAACATTATATTGCATTATTTTTATCAAATGAAGTGCTTTTCTACAAAATCCTCACAGCACAATCTGAAACAACACTGGAGATATTTTTGTCAAATGAAGTACTGCACAACAGAACATCACAGATGTGCAATATTGCTTTAATACATTATTATTATTATTATTATTATTATTTAAAAGCATTAAACATTATATTTTTCCCATTTCACATGTCCATTTAAAAAAAGCTTTTATTTTGCCGTTTCTGTGTGATTTTGATGGTAGTTTCTAACCTCCAGATAAGCAGTTTGCTACATGGCCCAGTGTGATTATTAACCCCCCCCCCCAAAATATTATTTAATTAAAATAAATATTTGGCCTGCATGTGCTGCGTGCTTCAGAGTGCTCTGATCACTGTCATCTACTACAAACATGCACACACCCAGAGGACGCCTGATGCACTTTTCAGCGTACGAGTGGCCGGCTTCACACACACTGATTTTGAAGCCTGCAGCACATGCAGGTTTTATATAGGGCTGGGTGATATGGCCAAACATTTTATCACAATATTCTTTTTCATATCGTTCTATACCAATATTTATCACGATATACATTCACATTTGCACATTGCACTTTTTTTCTTTTCTGGGGGAATTTCAGAAGAAAGAAGAAAAGAAGAAGAAAAAATAAATCCTAAACAGTCAAAATAGTAATTACAAAACTGCATTGGGGGCCCAGAGAAAGCCAAAACAGTGGGGTCTGAGGGATCTTTTACCAAAATATTAAAATATTTTATAGTGTTTATCAATCGATAAGCAACCGTGGTCATGAATCTTGCAGTGCAGATGGAATCAAGACCGCAGTAACCAAATCGTTAGATAGGCAGCTAATGTTAGCAAGTTCATACAGTCTCACCCTACGTTTCCACTAGTGCGTTGTGAGCGAAGTTGAGAGAGCGTTTTCAATTCATTCCTATGGAAGCAGAGCGCCACACTTGCAAAGTGGATTGTAGGATTGACAGCGATGCGGAACAAGCTGTTTCCTAGCGTTGTGAGTGTCTTTGAGAGGATTTCCGCACCAACATTTCAAAAGGGCACAAAATGACTAATGTACAGCAGGGAACAGCTGCATAAACAGGGATTTGTGCAGCTGGAATTTGTGTCTGATGATGGTGTAAATAGCTCCATTTTCGACTTTCAAGCTGCATGCTTTCCAAATCTCCTCATGAACACTTGTGCTACTTGTCCAGTGAAAAGTCTACACTCAACTCTAAATTCAGTGTTTGCTTTGGATGAACTGAGCTTCCCCTGACCACTGCCAGTGGAAACACAGCTCTGATGCACTGCCAGAGCTGTCAAGATCACACTAAACACACAAACACAACAACAGCAGAAAGCACACAGAGGTCAGAGCATGCTGAACTCACACAACCTGACAACATGGAAAGACAGTCTTTCAAAATAACATCTACATGCAGTTTCTTCTTTCTTCACATCGCCTCCGAGTACACATGCAGCTTAGTCACCTTTTAACAGTTATTTGTAACTGAAAAATCCTGATCAGATTCACATTTATTACTGAAATATTCTCATTATTTCTGCATTTTGGAGTCACTGAACGTGTTTACATGCACATTCTTACACCAATTATGCTTAAGACGACAACGTGTGTGGTCACATCTGAACAGAGACTTGTGGGTGGGCTCTTTTCATTTGGGCCAATAAGCAACCACCTAGCAACTACCCAGGACACCCTATCAACTGCATAGCAATGTGCTACAAACACCGAAAACAACTTGGCAACAGCATAGTAACAACCTGGCAACCACCGAGAACACCCTAGCAACCACCCAGCAATGCTCTAAAACCCACAGAACCTTGACAACTGCATAGTAGCAACCTGGCAACCACCCAGAATACCCAAGCAACTGCACAGCAATGTGCTACAAACACAGAAAACAACTTGGCAACAGCATAGTAACAACCTGGCAACCACATATTGAAGCAATGCTCTAAAACTGTGGTCTCTAGGGGGCCGGGACACACTTCCAAGGGGGCCTCAAGTTGACTTAAAATTCATTTAAAATAAACAAATATTAAAATAATTAAAATAATTCAACTTAATTAAAATGCTAAATAATAATAATAATAATAATACTTTAAGATGTATGCCTACAAATTATAAACAGACTCTTTCTGAAACTTCTAGAATCAAAAATTATCCATGATTAATTATTTTAATCAGACACTTCTAGTTTCGGGCGAGGGGGCCTTCAAATATTGTCTTGGACAGTGGGGGGCCTTGGAGTCAAAAAGGTTGAGAACCACTGCTCTAAAATACACAGCAATCTACAACACCCTAATAAACACATACTGTAGCAGCAATGTGCTAAAAAGAAAAGAGAACACTTTAGCAACCACCCAGAACACCCTAGTTTATAAAATAATAATAATATTGTTAGACATTTTCATGAGTGCTGGTAAATATTCATACACCTTGGTTAAATGAAAAAGGTAAACGCATTTGATCAACTTTCATATGAACAGGTCTCTTGGAAAGGCGGGAGACTGATAGCACGTTATTTCACAGCTTTCATAATGTTTAAGCCTAAACGTATCAAATTAATTAGTCAAAAAACAGATTTAAACTTACATGAGCAGTTTCTTGTCTTCCCCAGTAGAGACAGACGGAACACACTTTGTCCAGCGTGCGCTTCCCTTTGATTTTGATTCAGATTCATGATTCGCAAAATGAATCATTCAGACCACTTTTTGAATTGTTTTAGTCTGTTCAATTGAATCAAATTTAAAAGATTTGACTTAAATTATTCTTTCACGAATCAGACATCACTAACGCCAATCTGCATGCAAATTTACACATACAGCTATGTTGTTTTTTGCGGTGTTCAGTCGCAAAAGTAACAAAAGAAATTTAGAGAAATTTATCGGTGTAAAAGTATCAATTATTCTCTCCAAAATGTAATAAAAGAGTCTAAAGAAATATGTATACTCAAGTAAATTATAAACATTTTTAAAAATTACTTAAAGTACAGTAACTACACTGGTGGCCAAAAGTTTGGAATAATGTACAGATTTTGCTCTTATAGAAAGAAATTGGTACTTTTATTCACCAAAGTTGCATTCAACTATCACAATGTATAGTCAGGACATTAATAATATGAAAAATTACTATCACAATTTGAAAACAATGTTCAGAACTTCTTAAACTACTTCAAAGAGTTCTCATCAAAAAATCCTCCATGTGCAGCAATGACAGCTTTGAAGATCCTTGGCATTCCAGCTGTCAGTTTGTCCAGATACTCAGGTGACATTTCACCCCACGCTTACTGTAGCACTTGCCAAAGATGTGGCTGTCTTGTCGGGCACTTCTCACACACCTTACAGTCTAGCTGATCCCACATAAACTCAATAGGTTTAAGATACATAACACTCTTTTCCTATTACCTGTTGTATAATGTCTGTGTTTCTTTGCCCACTCTAACTTTTTCTTTTTGTTTTTTTGTTTCAAAAGTGGCTTTTTCTTTGCAATTCTTCCCATAAGGCCTGCACTCCTGAGTCTTCTCTTTACTGTTGTACATGAAACTGGTGTTGAGCAGGTAGAATTCAATGAAGCTGTCAGCTGAGGACATGTGAGGCATCTATTTCTCAAACTAGAGACTCTGATGTACTTATCCTCTTGCTTAGTTGTACATCTGGCCTTCCACATCTCTTCTGTCCTTGTTAGAGCCAGTTGTCCTTTGTCTTTGAAGACTGTAGTGTACACCTTTGTTTGAAATCTTCAGTTTTTTTGGCAATTTCAAGCATTGTATAGCCTTCATTCCTCAAAACAATGATTAACTGACGAGTTTCTAGAGAAAGCTGTTTCTTTTTTGCCATTTTTGACGTAATATTGACCTTAAGACATGCCAGTCTATTGCATACTGTGGCAACTCAAAAACAAAGACAACGTTAAGCTTCATTTAACAAACCAAATAGCTTTCAGCAGTGTTTGATATAATAGCAAGTGATATACTAGTACCAAATTAGCAATTTAGCATGAATACTCAAGGATAAGGTGTTGGAGTGATGGCTGCTGGAAAATGGGGCCTGTCTAGATTTGAACTTTTTTCAAACAGTGATGGTGCTGTTTTTTACATCAGTAATGTCCTGACTATACTTTGTGATCAGTTGAATGCCACTTTGGTGAATTAAAGTACCAATTTCCTCCCAAAACAGCAATATCTGTACATTATTCCAAATCAGTGTAAGTATTTGTACTTCATTACTTTACACCTCTGACATACAGTAAGAGTAATGTGGATATTACAGCTCACATCATTTGGTCTTGGGAAAATTTGATGAGAAAAGTTTCACTTCATTCTGAGTCTTCTTCTAAGGAGCAACATCTGAGCAGCAGGAAGGCTAAAAGGGCTGAAAGTGTCCATTTGCTTTCCATTTAAAGGAATAGTTTCTGTCATAATTTACTCACCCTCATCATCCCAAACCTGTATGACTTTCTTTCTTCGGCAGAAGGAAAGATTTAAGAACATCCCAATCCCTCTTTTCAATACAATTACTGTGGATGATTCCAATTTCAAGCTTCAAAAAGGTCAAATAAGTATTATAAAAGTAATCAATTCTACTATTTAGTCACAACAACTGAGGTATTAAGGAGATCTTTGTGTTTTTTGTATTGCTATAGGAGTGTGCACCCACTGAGATTAGCTCACCAACAGACTGGAGAAATGTAACGTGTGTAAAGAGAATGAAGCTGACTGCTGCCTCTGTCAAAGTGAGGTTTAAACATCAGTTTCCTAATATGAAGAAGTACAGGTGGCAAATAAGTCTTTTTTACAGTAAGATCACAAATACTTATTAAGCACAATCCAAAGAATGATAAACATAAGGAGCAGAAACAGATCTGGATATAAAAATGTAAAGATACTGGATGCATGGAGTGAAACATTGCACTGGGCTTGTTCCTGCAGTCTGTTCACAGGCTCCAAGGTCGTCTGTGGTGGGCCGTTGGCTGCATGATTCAGTAGCGGCATTAAGAGCAATTCACCTGCTCGTGGCATCCCAGCGGCGTGACTCCCTCCCAGGAAAGCAGGTGGAGCGTTAAAAACCCTCCACATATGGTGAAGTCAAGCTGCTCTGAGGCTGCCACGTGTCTGCTGCTAGGATTGCCGCTCCTAAAAGGCCCAGCTGCTCAATGGGAAAAGCTTCTAGATTACTGCACCCCTCGGAAAGAGCACTGGCCCATTCGCACCAGAAGGCCATTTTAGACTCAAACCCCCACCCCATCCCTCTCACAGGCTCTGGATCCACAGCAACATTTGGTCTTCCACTGCCGCTTAATCAACTTCCTCCATCTGTCCACAATTTTCCAGTACAATGGGATGACATGCCTCTAAGTGGATATTGGAGAAGAGGGCCAGAGACTCATGAACTTACACACACAGCTAGCATCTCACCACAGTAACCTACAGAAATACTGCAGATCTGATCCACACATCCCAAAATATTGTTCACATACAGACCACAAGCAGCATGAAAAGGCTTCTTAACTAAGGATGGGCATTTTCGAGTAACTTTGTAGTTGAGTACTCTAACCCGCAAAAAACGTGTACTCGATTACTCATAAATTAAAATGCAGGTTAAAAAAAACATGTTTGACACGTACATGAATCTTATATTTTGTTTTATTCACAAATGTTACCAAGAATGGTTTCAAAATAAGATAACTTCAATCTACATAAATAACATCAATTCATAACTTCAAAACATAAAGGCTATCACATTTTTAGAAATTCACATAAAAAAAAAACAAGTGGTGAAATTTTGCTTTTTATAAAATGTGCTCTTCCATACACTGGTCTGATCAGCTTCCGAGTTTGCTTCGCATTTTTTCCACCATAAAAGCAGATCCACGTTTGTTGGTTTGCATGACTCCAACAAGAACCAAATACAAAAAGAGTACAATTCAATAAGAATCAAAATATTACAAGTATTGCCTTATAATATAACTTGCCTTTGTTTTAGAAGCACAGACGACATTACATGTCTAATTCACTCATCCAACACCTCAACAACACGTATCCACAGCACCCCCAATGGACTTAAATGTAACTGCAAGATTTGGTAAGAGATTCAGAGGGAAAACTGTAGACAAGCACCAAACCAGCACTAACCATAATCCAGCTTAGAACAGCATGGAAATTCACACTGGTCTTTTTGAATGGAAACTCCATGCATCCAGCTGGCCATTTTTGCACCAAAAGAAACTGCTATGAGTACAAATATATCTAATTGAAAATAGCAGAACAATCCATCTGCAAGCAGCAGTTGCAGGGATTTATCATACAATCTGCACAAACTAAAGAAACAGAAGTCAGCAGAATTATGAATATTAATGCCAACTAAGGCCTTCTTTGGCCAAATGACAAAGGACACTGCGTCTACGTGCACTTCCATAATCAATTCGGGATTGACTTCAAAGGCACTTAATCAGTAATCTTACAGTTCAATCAATATCCTTTAGTTTTAAACATTGGCCACTAACATCTACTTAGTTCACTCAAATAATACATGACTTGTATTACACATAGCTAACTGTTATTGGCATTATATTCATGCTATATAGCCAGAGGGGAACTACTTTTTTTTAATTTTTTTTTATCTCTCTTTCTCTCCATTAACTAACATCTTATGGAATTTTGTGTTCCTTGCCACAGTCACCTTTGGCTTGCTCACTAGGGACCTAAAGATAAATAATTTTTAAGGGATGATTTCATTCACGTTTTTCATTTAATCTGCCCAAGAGAACTTTATAACACCACACCATATTTTTCTGTTATAGCATAAATTTCTGTTAAGCTGCTTTGAAACATATACAAATAAAAATGACTTAACTTGAATTAATACCAATCCATTCAAAGGTTATGATTTAACTCTTAAAAGCATGGCTCAGGTCTTTATTGACTCTGGACGTTATTGAATCTTTTTACCTCATGCATTTATCTATTTATTTAATTTAATTTTTTTAAATTTAGTATTCCTCAACATATCACTCATGAATAGTGTAACAATAAATAAAAAATGTCAACATTGCATAAAAATATACACATTTTTCTAAATGCTTAATTACCAAAAGAGTGTAGGGTCCTTAGTGACCCGAGATATATACATAACTGTTGCAATATTTAGTATATTTGTGCTTCTAATCATCATATTGTAATTATTTTATATCTACATAAGTTTACTATCACATAAAACCTATTTCTTTGTTTATTACAAGACAAGTGAGTACTATATTATATTCATTCAAATTACTAATATAAGTCAATGCTGGAAAATTATCAGTATTCCAGATGCGTGTGCACATACATATTATTCATAATCCTACTCAATTTGACGCTGTTGTTTCAGTGATTGACTTAATTTTCATTTGACTATGCTGTTCGACAAAGAAGCAATGTGGAAGTAAACTATAGCAACACAAGAACAGTATTTTGTTATTTGTGTGTATTACTGAAATTCTGGAAGTTGCACGTCTCTTTAGACTCAGTATGTGCCTGAAAAATACTCAGTGTGGAAGTGATAAATCCAATTCTATCAACTGTTGCATCATATAACATCATATGTACTGTGGTCACAGAAAATACAATAACAAACATAAATCATAAAATTGAAAACACTTTTTTAAGAAATATTGAAAAATACTATAATGGTTACAATAATCAGAGCTTTGCTCTCCCTGCCATGTTTTGCTGATACATTTATTTTTTCCCACTCTTGTTTCTAAGATCTATACTTTTGATATCAAATAATGGAAGTTTTATGCAGAGCATAATGTCCCTATTGGTCCACTAGTTCTAGATTGACAGCTTTTCTTGAGAGAAAATTTGCATTTGCAGAGTATGATGCTGTGGGGGGAGGAATAAAAAGGGATAAGTATGACTTATTTTGTATGTATGTATGTATTGCTTTAAAACATTTTTTAAAAAAAAAAACATGTCCTATATGGTTGCCATAACCGGTCCAGTAAAGGTGGCCAAATGCATTTTGTGTGTACAGATCTTTCCTTCCAAGTTAAAGCTAGGATTCTGGGAAATATACTATAGTTATAATATGTAGTTCCATTGAAGTGAATCCAGGTTGGTGGTTTTGTTAAAGTTTACCTCAACAGTTGCCTTTTTCCCCTGTATGAAAGTGTTCTTATTTTGCACATCATAGCCCTTTGGAAAAACTATATTTCGTGCTCAGTTGTACACCTATACAAATGCTGAATGACAATAAAATGAACCTTGAACCTACAACACATACATTCCGAATCTTAGAGTATGGTGAAAACCTCTGTTTGGCTTGGTCCAAAGATCATTTGACCAAAATTTGGAGAATTCTGGACAAAATTTGAATAAGCAGAGGGGAGAAAAAAAGCAATTTGGTAATGCTTTATTTGGCAGTGTCTGTGTAACACATATTACATTTTATTAACATTAATTCTTATAGTTATACCCAGGGGTTAAATTGGGATTTTGGAGGTGGTGGAACCCATTTCTGTCTTACATGGCTAACAGTGAATTGTGAACCTACACTATCTTTAAAAAAAAACAATTCAACAAACAATATTCAATCAGCACCTGTGATTCATATGCCTAAAATATAAGCCGATTATTCCACACAGGTGATTTCCAGTACCATGAATGCTATCGATGATTGTGAGGGTCATTAGGAGAAAACATAATGAGATAATGAGTAGAGGTGGAGAGCAGAGGGTGATAGAGAAAGTGAGAGAGAGAGGAGAGATGTTTTTTTATACAATGTCTCCAGGGCTTCACCCTTGATGCTGCGTATTCATCATCGTGCCTCTAATATCAGTTATTCAGTGGCTCATCTGCTTACAGCAGAATTAATTTGAGCTTTAATTATTCTCATCGCTGGAATGCTGATGAAGGAAAGTGAGCGGCAACCTGGGACATTGGCGCACTTTTTTACCACTGCAATTCCACATGGACAAGCACGCTGGCAAACAAGCAGCAGGCCAGTCAGCGGGGCCAAATCAAGACCCTGTCGCAGAAACACACCACACCGCAGGTGCGACTCAAACAATATTTCAACTATGCGACAGATAACTATCAACATAACAAGGCTGTACAAGAAAAAAAAAAAAAAATTCATTCACTTATTTTATTGTGTTTTCCAGTAAAACTATTTAAACATCCTTAACACAAAATCATTTTACTTGAGAAGCGAAACTGCATAATAGGACTTGTTTTCAGAGAATATACGCTCAACCCTTTGGCAAAATTTTTTGTCTTGTTGCAAGTTTAACAAAATTTTGTGAGGTTTATACTTAAAACGAGATAAATATATCTTCAAATAAAAGTCTTGATATTCATTTTTTGCTTTTTTGAAGTGATCAATAAACTAAAACGGACCACAATAGTCATGTTTCCATCCAAGTTACAAATTTGATTTATCTAAAAATCTGGTGCAAAAAGAAACTGGTGCAAAAAGAAAAAAAGTGAAGTTGAAGCCACTGTGGCTCTTTTTTTTTTTTTTTTTCTCAACGTAATAAATTACTTAGAGACCTCTTGTGATCAGCAGATGCCTTATTTCTGGAAACAAATTTGTGACATTTCAGATGCTAAGCGATGATATTGGTCTGCTGGTTAGTCCATTTATGAGAGAATTAACATGACTTGTTGAGGCAAAGTCGCATGACTTTTTTGATGTGCATCTAGGAATTTATTCAGTAAATGTTTTTCCATGATAGCTTCTGTGCATGTCTTTTTGTTGAATTAAAAAAATCCACTCCTAGCAAGATTTCACATGGACCATCCACCATTGTGCCTGTTCCAAAGCAATCAAAAATAACTTGCTTTAATGACTGGCGTCCTGTTGCTCTGACCCCCATCATCAGCAAATGCTTTGAGAGACTAATCAGAGATTACATCTGCTCTGTGCTGCCTCTCTCCCTTGACCCGTTGCAGTTTGCTTACCGCAACAACCGCTCCACTGATGATGCCATTGCATCTACAATACACACTGCTCTCTCCCACCTGGAAAAAAAAGAACACTTATGTGAGAATGATGTTTGTAGACTACAGCTCAGCATTCAACACCATAGTGCCCTCCAAGCTAGATGAGAAACTCCAGGCTCTGGGCTTAAACAGCTCGCTGTGCAGCTGGATCCTGGACTTCCTGTCAAGCAGACGCCAGGTGGTTAGAATGGGCAGCAATATCTCCTCACCACTGACCCTCAACACTAGAGCCCCACAGGGCTGTGTTCTCAGCCCACTACTGTATTCCTTGTACACACATGACTGTGTGGCAACACATAGCTCCAATGCCATCATTAAGTTTGCTGATGACACGACGGTGGTAGGTCTGATCACTGACAATGTTGAAACAGCCTACAGAGAGGAGGTGCACACTCTGACACACTGGTGTCAGGAGCACAACCTCTCCCTCAACGTCAGTAAGACAAAGGAGCTTGTGGTGGACTTCAGAAGAAAAGACAGAGAACACAGTCCCATCACCATCAATGGAGCACCAGTGGAGAGAGTCAGCAGCTTCAAGTTCCTGGGTGTACACATCACTGAGGAACTCACATGGTCCATCCACACTGAAGTCGTTGTGAAGAAGGCTCATCAGCGCCTCTTCTTCCTGAGACGGCTGAGGAAGTTTGGAATGAACCGCCACATCCTCACACGGTTCTAGACCTGCACTGTAGAGAGCATCCTGATTGGCTGCATCTCCGCCTGGTACGGCAATAGCACCGCCCACAACCGCAAAGCACTGCAAAGGGTGGTGCGAACTGCCAGACACATCATCGGAGGTGAGCTTCCCTCCCTCCAGGAAATATATACAAGGTGTGTGAAAAAAGTTCGGAGGATCATCAGAGACTCCAGCCACCCGAGCCATGGGCTGTTCTCACTGCTACCATCAGGCAGGCAGTATCGCAGCATCAGGACCCGCACCAGCCGACTAAATGACAGCTTCTTCCCCCAAGCAATCAGACTTCTGAACTCTTGATCTCCCACGATCAAAATACATCAGCACTACACTTTATTACTCTTACTCTTATATCTCACACCGGACTGTAATAAATTATAATATTATTATATTATATTCTCTCTTAACAACTGACTATCAACCGACAGCCTGAATGTCAATACAGTACAATACTGTACATTCTATATATACTACTATATATACTTTTTTTATATATATTTTTATTTTTTATTTTTATTGAATAATGTGTATCTATATAGTGCATATTGTATACTGTACAGTGTATGTTATTATTTGTATATTGTTGAGTGTAATTATGTGTATATCAGATGTTTAAATTGTGCTGTGTTAATCTGATGTTTTTGTAAATTGGTATATGTCTCATCACTGTCACGACTGCTATGTTGATCGGAACTGCACCCAAGAATTTCACACACCATTGCACTTGTGTATATGGCTGTGTGACAATAAAGTGATTTGATTTGATTTGATTTGATTTGTATGCGCATTTTGGAAATTTAATTCGCATCTTGGTGTTTTCAGCCAACATTTTGAATGAAAATTTGCATAAGAACACATGGATGGAAGCCAGGTAATAATACTGTCAACCCATCAGAAAATGTCAACACTTATCTCAACTCAGATGTATATCAAAGTTGCAAACAAGAGAACCATGAGTAATACAGTATGATCCTAGAATTAATGATGTCTGCTTTTGCTAACACCTCCTTGCTATGAACCATTCCAACAAGGTCACAAATCCGACTGAATGATCATGTGACAGCAGTTCTTGAGTCAACAGTGCACTGAGCTGAGAACCGTCTCTCTCTAGTATGTCCAGTATGCAGAGAACTGATGAGCTGTTGATACTATGAGCATGCGTGTACTGAGGGTTTGACCGGGGGGCCAAATCTATATTTCTACACTGTAAAAAATTCTGTTAAAGTTATGGTAAATTACTGGCAGCTGTGGTTGTCAGAAATTTACAGTAAAAAATACATTGACCATGTTTCAGGCTTTATGGGATGTAAATTTGATGCCTGTATGTTTTAAGGTTCACTACCATTTATATTATTAAATGAAATAAACTTGATATACTAACCTTCTGGAACTATAAAAGTCTGTTTTTCACTTAACAACAAAAGGCCACATGATGACAAAGTTCATCAAGAGTGTATATTAATGCACCTGTAGAGGCAGGTGTAGAGGTGTTACTCACCTAAACACAAAACACCATTAATTTACAGTAAAATCATATTTTTTAAATTATTATTATTTTTTACATCTAAAAACAAACTAAAAGAAAAACTAAATGTATTGTCTTGATAAATATATTATAATCTTTTATGTTAACAAATTAAAGTTTTTTTTTTCCTGTAACATTTTTACATTCTTTTACCATTAAGATTACAGACCTTTTTCATGTATTTTACAGTTTAGAAATATGTTTTTGATTTGATTATATTAAAGGTTTAACAGCGCATGATGCTCCTATCGCAACAGTTCTCAGGTCAACAGAGCACTGATCTGAGAACCGTATCTTTTGGACATGTCTGAAATGCAGAGGGAGCTGATCTAAGAGCACAAGTGTACCGAGGATTTGAATGGTGGGGTGAAATGTAAGTTTATTTAATAATAAATAAAAAGTACTGGAAATAGCTGATTTAGTTTCATTAAATAGCATTTTATAAAAACATGCAATAACTTTTGAGTTGAGAAATTAAAATGAATTTGGCTATTTTTTCATTGTGCATGCAATATGTTTAGGCTCTGACTTTTTGAGCTGCATCATGGATTCTGATGCAGCGCATGGAGGGAGTTGATTAAGGCTAGTTTATTCTCTTTATCACCGTCTGTATTGGGTGCTTTAGGTGAAAAACTGTAGTGTAGGAAACATATTAAACAAAAGACCTAATCTATATTTGAGAGTCATACTCAACATACAGGATCACTGAAGGAAACATTGATGACAATAAAACACCCTAATTGTTATAAATCAATAGAAACAAAGTAATAATGCACAATATGGGCCAGGATATGGCTTTATTTGGATGTGTTTAGGTGTGTATACTACAACGGTGGGATGTTAAAATTAAGCAAGTGACGTTATTATGTTTGAAAGAACTGGTTCATGGAAATGAATCAGACTTCCTAGCACTAGTCCAGATACTACTTAAAGTCTGTTAGGAGTAGTGCTGTAAGTTGACAAATATTTAATCATGATTAAATGCATGATTTTTAAGAGTTATCACGATTAATGGCAGATTTTGTAAGTGCTGAAATTGGACTCTATGGGCCCTATTTTAAGAGTGCTATGCCTTAAGCACCACACTATGCTATACATCATCCGCAAAGTCAGTGGGCATGGCCTTGAAGTTTTTAGATTTTCGTGCAAGCATATGCCAAGTCTAGGCGCAAATGGGTTGGCAAAATTGTGAGTACAAAACGCTAATGGGCTGGTCCAAGTGCAATTTATATTGGAGGTTTATTCCATCCCCTATCAAGCAACGTCAATAATATAAATGAAGACAGCCTATTCATAAGAATTTGGTAGTGTAAATGGGCTGTAGGTAATGGATTAGAATAATAGAAATATGGACCATTTGTGTGTTAACATTCTTTTGCCCAATAACTACATGCATGCTGTGAACTCTCTCGTTTTGTCTGTCAATGCTCTAGTGCAGAGGTGCCCAAACTTTTTGCTACGAAGGGCCAAAAATCAAACTTGATTGAGGGCAGTAGGCAAAAACAAACTCAGGGCCTGAAATTCATTTCTGAAAATTTGGCATTTTTTTACCTTTATAAAGGTAATTTTTTTTCTAGCCTTATAAAATGACTCTGTCATCCTTTTACAGTATGTCAAATACTTTAATTTAAATTCAATTTTAAAATGGCAAGCAAGTTTCAATAATTAAAAAACTGCATGATCTCTAGTTTGCATAATGTGCATTGTTACTGAAACAAAACTTTTCTCCTTCACATATTTCAAAATATTTTGGCTATTAAATTAACATAGCCTACAGAACTAATTCAGGAGGTTTGGAGCTAGGAGCTTAAAAAAAAACTTAGCAACTCCTTGATGCCAATTGAATAATACAATGCAAAAATAAACATTTAACAATGAACATTAGCCAGAGATATGATTCATACACTAAAAGTGGTTAATGTTCTGTAAAATTATTACTGTAACATTAATGATGTTTTATTTAACATCAAGGCTATTTAATGCATCCAGATATTATTTTTGTTAATATTATTACTACCTATATTGTAGCATTGGGTAATTTTAGCACGTGAGCACGACACCGAACGGATGCGGCGCATGAGAAGCGGAGTGCCTGTCTTATGGCGTGAGCATCCGCCACTAACATGGCAACATCTGCACAATGAACGGCACAAAACAAATAATGTTCAGGGAAAATTAAAACGAAGATCGCATGTATGTATTTGGAACTATATCAGATTGCAGGGGATTTTTTTGTTGTTGCCCACAGCCCCATTCATTTTTACTCTGGATGGAACTAGATATGGAGATGAGAGATGTAACAGGTGTTTAAGTGTCTCTTTTAACCATGCAGCTGTTACATTACACAAAACATTTTTTGCTATTTCTGCTTGTGCACAAAACCCGCAATCCCGTGCCGAATTTCAGGCTCTGCAAATAGTATTACATTAAAATATGAAAGTTGCCCTTGTTCCCCTCTTTTATGATTTCATTATGTAAAAAAACATTACTCTGAAATCTCATAAATTAATGCAATGAAAAACTGTGTCAATAGCATTTTTTCCCTCTTGTCATATATGGCATGGCAGGCCAAATCAAAGGTCATCACGGGCCAACTTTGGCTCGTGGGCCCTGGGTTGGGCATCTCTGCTCTAGTGCTATGCTGTTTAGTGGTGAAATACTACTGAGGATGTTTGTGTTTCCTCTTGCCTCTGGGCCGCAATGTCCTGTATGTATTTTCTATTGTCCTGTTTCACCTGCGGTTTTGACTGTGTTACAGGACGCTTGAAACATGCTTTGCTGCTCTCCCATTATTTGTTGTTTTGTAATGTATATTTGTTATATGTTTCTCTGTTTAATGTTTTTTGTTTTATGTTCAATTTCTGTACAGTGTCCTTGAGCTGAGTTACCGTAGACTTTGTCAGTTCGAACCAGTCTGGCCATTCTCTGTTGATCTCTCTCATCAACAAGGCATTTCCGTCCACAGAACTGCCCCTCACTGGATGTTTTTTGTTTTTGGCACCTTTCTGAGTAAATTCTAGAGACTGTTGTGTGTGAAAATCCCAAGAGATCAACAGTTACAGAAATACTCAAACCAGCCCATCTGGCACCAACAATCATCCATGTGATTATCTAATCAGCCAATTGTGTGGCAGCAGTGCAGTGTATTAAATCATGCAGATATGGGACAGGAGCTTCAGTTAATGTTCACATCAACCATCAGAATGGGGGAAACTTTTTTTGATCTCTGTGATTTGGAGGTGGCATGATTGATGGTGCCAGATGGGCTGGTTTCAGTATTTCTGTAAATGCTGATCTCCTGGGATTTTCACACACAACAGTCTCTAGAATTTACTCTGAATGGTGCCAAAAACTAAAAAACATCCAGCTAGCGGCAGTTCTGTTGACAGAAATGCCTTTTTGGTGAGAGAGGTCAACAGGGAATGGCCAGATTGGTTTGAACTGACAAAGTCTACGGTAACTCAGATAACCGCTCTGTAAAATTTTGGTGAGAAGAATATCATTTCAGAATGCTATTCTGAGATGCGGGTTGGCGCTGTTTTGGCGGCACAAGGGGGACCTACACAATATTACGCAGGTGGTTTTAATGTTGTCTGATCGGTGTATATTTCCTTTTCTGTCAAATTACATTTAATTTTTTCTTACAAAAGAAAACAATATGCAAAATAATGTTTAATTAACAGTTTCCAAACAAAGCCCTCCCCAGTATAAAGATAGAAATACACTAAAATAGAACCAATTCAATTAATTAAAAGGGATAGTTCACACAAAAATGAAAATTGACTCATTTGCTCACCCCCATGTCATTTGGCAGCTGGTTAGGACACGTGTGACTGTGGCTGCCTCAGCCTCCTCTAACTATCTCAGTTTGATTTCAGAGTAATCCGGTTCATGGTTTTCCCGTTTAGCCGATTTTTTTTCTTGAGGGCGCCGAAAATCACCTGCTTGCATGTGAAGCGAATAAGACATGTAAACTACCAGTCACGGTTCGTTTTGTTGTTACTTACCATCATGTTACTACAATAATAGACCGGTGTGCAACACAGTGTCATTTAAACGATCTGCATTTCAGAGCCGCGGCAGACGCGGTTGAGCTCATAATGTTAAAGTGCTCGCCTGATTCATTCTCCCTCTCTCTCCTCAACAGTTCCCTGTAACTTTTAACTGTCTTGTCTAATGATAAAAAGACAAATATCAATAAAACTAATATCATGTACCGTCTGCAAATATGCACATATCTCATTTAAACAGATGTAATAAACCAACCTCACACAACTTCAGCAGATCCAGCATCCTGTGGAGTGCTCATTTATTTACCTCTAAATCACATATTCTAACAGCCTCTCATCAACAGTTCCCTGTAATTTTCTAATGATAAATAGCAAATATCAATAAAACATCAATATACCGTTTGCAAATATGCAGATATCTCATTTAAACAGATGTCATTTAGGAACCTCATGAAAAATCCAGCATTTTCTTCCCGTCGAGCGCTCATCTAATATCTTCCTCTGAAGTGTATATTCTATCAGCCAGAATCAAAAACTTCAGTATCAGGATCAAAGGTTCCTCTGATTCACAAATCACGATGACAATCCAAGCAGGAGATCCAGGCCATTTAAACTGTCAGGAGATTGCTGGATCCGCACGAGCGCGTGAGAGCAACTTCAAGGCTGCGTCCAAAACCAGGAAAATGCTGCCTCCAGTGGCTGTATGAGGAGGCAGGATGAAAATAAGGTGCTTTTCAAATGTTCGGAGACCATTTTCCTTAAGAGCTCCATTCATTCAAAACAGATGTCAGTTAAGCCATTAATTGATTAGGCAGCAAGGTATCAAGTCAGCTGCCTACATTTTCAGATGCAGCCCAAGGGTAAAAGCACTTCACATATGCTATAAGTAAATGTCTTATTCACTATGCACTGTATGTACAATTGGTTTTGTTCTGTATTTTTTGAGAAAATGCAATTGCTAACGTGGACATGCCATTCATGGTTGCTGGACTACTGTGTGTACTGTTATTTCCTTCTTCCTAATATATTAACAATTTCTTCATGTGCAAATAAATTACTAAAATTTGATGACTAAACAGAAATCTGAAGAAACTGGTATCTACCATTTAAAATACAATATTATTTTTTAGTTTTGTGTGAAATTTAGTAAATATAGTGCTAAATAAGAGTTTATTATTATTTTTTAGCAATTTATGTTTATGTTATTTACTATATTAAATTGTGTGATATATCAGCATTGTATTGGCCTATCAGCCACCCTGCTCTCTGGACATCGGCATTGGCCATTAAAAAACCCATATTGGTCGACCACTACTCTCCTTTTCGACTACAAACTCTTCCGACATTAAGTTCGGTTCTCTGGTTTGTGTGCTGTTCTCTGTTGTTAATATCACTGTGGTGGTCTGGTTTTACTTTAAACAAAGCGAGTTTTCGCTTAAACACCTCATCTCACAAGAGGGGTATGTGTGAACTGCTGCTCTCGTGCAATCTCCTGAATGAGATTTTTTACTAAATTATTAATTAGATTTCGGCTTATTTCTCAGCAAACCTTATCGTATGCATTCAAAACATGTGTCAAACAATGGCATGGTATGGTGACCAAGATTTTACAGCCAGAACTATTTTACTACACTTACATTACCATTTGAATAACAAAACTATAATGAAGGCATGCCACAAGTGAATAAATGATGTTGCGGATATTACCGCCCAGTTTGGGCTCATGTGGAGGTCAGTGATGTCATGTGCAGGTGGAGGTCTGCTCATAAGTGTGAGCTCTGTCTCTGGCCACACAAATCTCTGCCTTAATGAACAGCTGGGTCACCAATGCTTGGCACCTTCATTTTTCTTAATGATAATCATCATTACAGCATAAGCATCTTTCCCTCAAGTGAGTGCTGCCATTAAGGCATTCTTCATCAGAGAAGTTCAGTTGCTCGAAGAAAACGACTTGAATCACTAATGAGATCAAACAGCAATTAACAACTTACGCTCTTAATGATGGCAAATGCTGAGCATGCCACACTGGTGAACCTCGAAAATGACTGCAAGTTTGAAATGATTTCCCAAATTAACAAACACTTTTACGTGGAATTTTTGGGAAATGTTGTCATGCTAGTCAAGTTTCAACAGATCTGATGATTTTAAAAGTCATTACTACAACAACAAAAAACCTACAGTACAAGCATGGACACGTTTTACTGCAGTGTAACTGAAATAAAAAATTTCATTTTCATACAGTGTAGAGTGATTTGAATATTACTAATAAGGTGTTCACAAGACCCAAAATTCTGATTAATATGTACCTACCAAATAAATAAATGGACATGAAATATTGAATTGCGTTGAAACTATGTTATTATGTGAGATGAAAGAAATTGCGGAGTCTCTAGAAAGTATTTATTTGGCGAAAACAACCACCCTTGTTATCTCGCTTATTTACATTAAGGGCTCTATTTTCGTGGCCGTGCTAGGTGCAGCGTTACACAAAATTACCATGAACTGCAAAGTGCAAGTGGCCAAGGTTGGGAGTGTTTGCACTTTCTATGGGCATATGCACGCAAAGCGTAATTTGCTATTTTCCTGAGAAAAAGTTAATTGCGCTAAGACACTTATTTACATTTAGGGCTTTATTTTGTGGCCATGCTAGGTGCAGCTCTATGCATAACTACCAAGCACTGCCTCTTATCCAATTTTCGTAAAAGTGCAAATTCTAAGTGCAATTTTCATGCCATTGTAAAGTGCTAGTGGGCGTGGGTGGGAGTGTTTACTTGCATGAAAATACCAAAACTAATACATGGCCATGCCCACTGACTTTGCATGTTTGATGTATCCCATAGCACTGCGCTCAAGATGTAGCGCTCTTCAAATAGGGCCATTATATTAACATGTATTCATTTAGCAGACGCTAAAAAGCTAAACGCTAAAAAGACGATACAAAGATACTTACAAATGAGTAATACAGTAAAATGAATCATCCTAAGGAGGCAATAATATGAGAAGTGTTGTAATACAAAGTTTCAATTTTGCTCAAAGAAGTACAAGTAGATAGGGAAGTGAGGGTCAGTGGTAAACGAAAGAATATATATATATATATATATATATATATATATATATATATTTTTTTTTTTTAAGTGAGGACAGTTAGTGCATTAATAGGATAGGGTCAAGTGCTAACAGAAGAGATGTGTCTTAAAAGTGGCAAGAGAATCAGCTGCTTGGGTAGAGTCAAGTCATATTTATTTGTATAGCGCTTTTCAAGACACACATCGTATCAAAGCAAAAAGAATATTATGCTGTAACAGAAAATTATCCTATGATGTCTTAAAGTCCTCATTGTGCGATTCAAATGAATAACGAGACTGATAAAACATGCCTTAAAAATAATTGTCTTATTGTTGTGAGCAAGCCAATGGCGACTGTGCCAAGGAACACAAAAATGTGTGTTGGGGGGGTGCAGGTTCCCTCTGGCAAAACAGCATAAATATAATGCCAATAGTAGTTATATACAGTATGAGTAGTACAAGTCATTGGTGGGCAATGTTTTAAACTAAAGGATTTTATACAAACTCTAAGATTAATGATTAAGTGTCTATGAAGTCCATCCCGAATTGACTGCGGAAGTGCACGCAGATGCAGTGTCCTATTTTATTTGACAGATGAAGTCTTTAGTTGGCATTAATTTATTGTCTATGTATTCCATTTTAATTCCATTTTAGTGCAGTCCATCCTATGACCAAGATGATACTGACAGAGGTCAGTGAGGTATGCATGAGGTATGCATTGCAGTAGTCCAGTCTTGATATAACGAGAGCCTGGACAAGGTGTTGTGTATCACGCTCTGATAGGAAATTTACTTATTACAAAACTACTTTCCAAATAAGTAAATAAATACATAAGAAACGTTGATTTGAGATGATTATTTTATTAACTTACTTGCAGAGATCACAGAGTGAAACAAAAAGTAGGAAAGATGACTCACAAAAAGTGCATTTATTGTTTAGAAATATCAGACCACTAGATGCTGTGATTGACTAATCAGAAATCAAGTATTCCAGAGAGCAGTATAATGAAAGCATTTATATGCCAGCTGTCAGATTTGGATTTATAGAAAACAGAATATTAACTTAATCAGGTTTTGGTAATCGGGTAAATGCATACATGATGCATTTCATATCTTCCTCAAAGAAACAAAATAAAATGGCATATTTCTAATATAATGTGTCTGGTTATAAAATATGTATATAAAACTTGAAAAAATAGCAAATGCCAAACTGAATTACTCATTGCCATTAAAAATATGAACAGCCATTCTCAACCCCACACCAACTTACAAAACATCTGAACAAGGAAATTTCCAGATGCAGTTGTGCTGTCCTCACTGTATTTAACCCAAAGCTAAACCTCTGTGAATACTGCTGTCAGTGTGGGCACATCACAGGCCATTATCTGCCCCATCCACATTCATTATTGAAGCTAATGATCTGTTGTCCTCCACGCACCTCACTGAAGGATCACTACATTAGACATCTTGCAAGTTAATTAGTAATTATAAACGTAAAAGATTAATCAAAGAGAGAGAGAGTTTATGAATGTTCCTCTTCAAGGGCATTTGAAAAGAGAGAACTATTATTTTGTAAAGACACTAAAATCTTTTCAACAGTCGTTGAGAAGAATAAATAGTATACTGAAGCAACGGAGCAAAGACATACACCCCATACTGTAATATCACATCATCTACAGACTATCTTGCATCGTACAGAGTTGAAAGGGTTAGTTCACCCAAAAATGAAAATTGTCATAATTTATTCATCCTAATCTTGTTTCAAACTCGTATGATTTTCTTTCTTCAGTGGAACACAAAATGAGAATCTTTTCTTCCACTGTAGCTCTCTACTTCTTTCACACTTGTCACATATTCAAACTTGGTGTGTTCAGATGTGTCACAGCAGGTTTGCTGTCAATCATGGCAAATGTCATTGGTTCTTGTAAACGTTTGCGGTGCATCAAGTTTGAATATAAACAAGTGAGAATGAAATTTGAGAGCGTGATAGAGGGGAACATTTTCAGCATTAACCACTTTCTATCGACATTTTGGTCTGTTTCGGTCTTTCGCTCATATCAATCACATCAAATTATCATATCACCTCATTTTATAATTGTTGGGCCTCATGTATTCAGACAGAAGACAAAGGCAGGCCTAACACAGTTGTAAAACCTAACTCAGGCCCCCACATAACAAGTCTTAAATCTTACTGATAAAAACCGCGCCAAAATCAAACAAAGGGAGTCCAAAACAGACTACAAATCCCATGAAGCCTTGCTCACAAAAGGATCGAACTCTCAACTCCTATTGGATGAGGCACACAACAGAATGCACCTCAACCATGACATCATCAGGAGTAGAAATACCTCTGAAATGCTTCCGGGATTTGCTTCCAGCAACTTTGCTCGCCGTGTATAGATGCTGCTCATCGCTGCTCTCAGGTGCAGTCTTGTGGCACAAGGAAGTAACGTCCGACTTGAAACTGTGGCCATACAATCTCCATCTCGCTGGACGAGTTGAGATTACTCTGTGTTCAACCGAACACTCTAACGGATCCGAAGGAGACCGCCGAGCAATCCGCAT
Source organism: Myxocyprinus asiaticus (assembly GCF_019703515.2). NCBI lineage: Eukaryota > Metazoa > Chordata > Actinopteri > Cypriniformes > Catostomidae > Myxocyprinus > Myxocyprinus asiaticus. The sequence goes on along the minus strand of NC_059348.1, from coordinate 3,485,795 downwards.
CTTCATCCGTTTGCCTGCACAAGTGAAGAGATTAATGATTTCTCTTCCATCTTCAATCATGTCGACGTTTCTGATTTCTCTGCCAGCCCGCTGAGAATCAGCAGCCGTACCGCCCGCCAACAGAGCGAGGAAACAGCCTCCCGTCATCACCCAAGCCTCGAGGAACCGAGTCTGAGTTAAAGGACGGATGAACACACATCTTCATGCAATTCAAGTAAGAGGTTTATGTCTGGGCAGAGATAGAATATTATAGTGTGTTATTCTTGTGTACCAATGTTTTTGCTTGTACAGTTTACGGACCGCCATGTCCGCTCATTATTAATACTCAGGGTATTAATTATCACGAATTTGATTTGCTGTATTGTGGTCCAACCTCATTGGACTGTTGTGCATTTCCGCCATCGTGGGTGAGACCGGCAAACTGAGTTTATCCATTAAAGAATCAAAGAACGCGGGACTGTTTACGAGCTGTACATTGCGTCTCTGAGTGATAAACTAACAGCTGCTTTCTCTCCCACGATCGTGAAATCGGCTTTGGAGCCGTCACTTAATTCTCTCTCTCTCTCTCGTACTAACCACACACACACACACACACACACACACACACACACACACACACACACACACACACACACACACGCACGCCCTCACAAACATTCTGGCACACACTTTTGGCTCGTAGATAGCTTTGTGATAAATCTCAGCTTTGTCCCTAAGCTATCGTACAAGCGGATACACGTGGTAACTGGTAGACGCCATTGACTGGTTTCTCTCCACCCACATTCGTGGCCATATTCCCTGGCCGGAAGTCTCGCGTGACATACTCTCCATGAGAGTCATGTCCGCCATTTTGTGCGCGTCCCTCCTTACACACACACACACACACACACACACACACACACACACACACACTCACTCTCACACACTCCCTCATGTGTTATAGGATTATTTTGATTTCCATATCTAATCATATCACTGTTTGGTTTGTAGTTGTAAGTCGGAAGTTTATTGACTGCATTGTATTAATTATTAATTGATATTACTGCATAAATAAACTTTGTTTATATTACAAAGAGAAGTGTTTTGGTTTGTTTTGCATACGCCTGTGTCATGCTGACGGGATGTCAGTGCTCGGATTCAAGCCTAAATTCATTGTTTTTTTTTCCCGAAAATCGATATTCTTCGGATGTCGTTTTTCCTAAGAAAACAATCTAATATTGAGACTGTTTTACTATTTGGTTATTAGTCCCTGATTCCAGGGTGGTGCCCCGTCAATGTTAATCCTTATTAATATTCTATTGATTTTTGATAATTGATAATTATCTTTGATGATTGTTGAATTTGAATGATCAATAAGCTAGTGTTAATTTTAATTAATGTTTCGTCAATGTTAATGATTGGTGATTATCTTTGATAATTGTTGATTTAAAGGATTAAAAAAGCTAACATTGATTCTCATCAATGTTCTATTGATTTTAATAAATAATAATTATCTATTATTGCTAATAACCAAACCCGCTCCTAAACGTAGCGCACTACATTTACTGGAGCCCCATATGAGGTTTTAATAAGTTAGATTCATTTAATTAATTTAAATATTAATTAATAAGTAAAGAAATAATTATTAATTATTTCTGATAGTAACACTGATCTAAACAACCAGTAAAGCCCTACATAATTTTATGGTGCTTCCTGTCTTTTTTGGTAAACTATTATTTTCCTCATTTCTAAAGAAGTAATTTCATCATGTTTAAAGTCTAGTGACCAGGGCTGCATTTCCCAAAAGCATCGCAAGCTTAAGTTGATCGTAGAGACCATTGGTGCCAATGTTTTCTACGATCTACTTGGCTTACAATGCTTTTGGGAAACGGAGCCCATTCTAATGATATTATATTGTATTATATTGCATTTTCCCGATTAAATTCAAAACTGCTGAGATCAGTGTACTCTTATGATTGTTCTTCATGGTCTCAAGAAATTGTGTAAAGGAGAATGGCATGATGCTATGTCAATAATTCTGCATCTGGTTTCCGGTTGTAGATTATGTTTTTGAGGTTTGGTGGAACAAAACATATAAGATTCATAAACACAAGTGTTTAGAGATTGAAGAGGACATATATTTGGTAAACAAAGGTTGTTTTTTTTTTATTATCTAAAAGCAGTTTTGGGGTATGTAGTGTTTGAAATAGCAGGTCAGATGGAAAATAAATGCTGTACATTCAAAAACTTTTGCAAATTAAACATTTTTCTTGCTAATATTACCACAAAGACTATGATAAAGCCTACGGCTTTGATAAATATTATACTTTTACGAAGACAAAGCTCCATGGGCAATTCAGATGACAAGTTGATTAAATTGATGTTGACGTCTTTTGAATTTGAGTGGGTATTAAAGCGTGGGGCTGGGAGCTAGTGTGGCATGTGGCCAGTGTTCTGAAGCACCAGAATCTTATAAGAGCACTCTGGAACATTCCACAGGGCTCCACAACTGCAGCCAGAGGGCATCGTAAAGGAGTGCTCACTATCAGCATCCTGTTCACTAGCAGACCTCGGGGAGCCAAAGCAATAAGAAAAACAAGAGAAACCAAACTGACTCAAGCTCCACAAACACAGAAGTCACAGTTTGAGAGACCCCTTACAAATCTACAGAATATGTTTGATTCCAGTCATAAATGTTGTATTTGCAAAGATATTTCTAACATGCTCCAAATAAAACTTATGCATACAGTATTTCCCTAGTTGTGTATGATAAGCTTAAAGCTCCCAGAATAAAACTGAAAGACTAAATCACAGATGAAAATGTTACGTACTGTATTTCATATGGTGTATGATTATTACATATATAAAATCCTATTAGGCGGAGAATCAGGGCAAAACAAGTAGCAATAAAAATATCATTATAGCTTATATCTGTCACACGTTGTGGTAGTGAAGATGAAGAGGTGATGGATCTATTTGCAGGCTTTAATGAAGATGATGGAGATATATAATAATGTGGAGTGCCATAAACTAAATAAACAAACCATCACAACAATTACATGGACGAGAACTGACAAACAAAGAACAAAACTGAAGGGTATTTATACACAAAGGGACTCAATGAGGGAATTGAAGACAGGTGAGGATAATCAGAAACAGATGGAAATTATAAGAGCAGTGCACTATGGGAAATGGAGTCCAGGGGGAAACTTAAAAATAAGAGTCCATGAAAACAGGAGGGAGACAGAACGTGACATTTAGCCCCCCCCCCCACACTTACAAGGTGACTCCTGGCACCTAAAGGTGGAGAGGGGCCGGAGGAAACAGGTGACCAGAGGACAGGGGTGGAGTCAGGAGGTTTGGGGGTGGCCTCAGGGCTGGGTCAGAGTCAGGAGGCCTGGGAGGAAGCCACAGAGCAGGGACAGGATCAGGAGGCCTGGGAGGAGGCCACAGAGCAGGGACAGGATTAGGAGGCCTGGGAGACTGAGTCATGAGAGGCGGAGCCAAGCAAGGTGGAGACATGGAAAGCTCGAGGGATGGTGCCAAGGGAGATGGAGTCAAGGGAGGCAGAGCCATGGAAGATGGAGCTGTGGAAGACTCTGGGGCGGAGCCATGGAAGGCAGAGCCGTGGAAGGCGGAGCCATGAGAGGCGGAGCCATGAGAGGCGGAGCTGTGAGAGGCTTGAGGGGCGGAACTGGGGATCCTAGTGGGGGCGGAGCCGGAGGCTCAGAGGACCGAGGCAGAGCTGGGGGATCGGAGGACCCAGGTTGAGCCAGTGGGGCTGAGGACCAAGGCGGAGCCGGAGGGAAGGAGGTCCCTGGTAGAGCCGAAGGCGGAGCCAGGTGGCCGACTGACCAAGGTGGAGCTGGAGGGAAAAAGGACCCCGGTGATGCCGACAGGCCGACGGCCCACGGTTGGAGACGAGGGGACGTAGGGCCAAGGAGATGAAGAGGGATCGGAGGGCCAAGGTGTAGTCCAGGGTTCGGAGGGCCAAGGCGGAGTCGGAGGGTCTACGGATACCCTTACCTGTGGAGTCAACTGGGCCAATGGTCGAGCCGGTGACTTGAGGGGAACCGGCTGAACAGAGGAAGAAGGAGGAGGAGGAGCCAAGGAAGGTGTTGAGGGGGGAGCCGTGGAAGGCATCAAGGGGCTGAAGGGAGCCTGCAGAGGCAGGGCCGAGGGATTGGATGGCCTTGGCAGAGGAGGAGGGAGTGGGAGGATGGGCACGAATGGCAGAGACGAGGAGACTTGGAAGCCGGGCGGGACTGGCAGAGACAAGGAGACTTGGAGACTGGATGGGATCAGTGGAGACTGATGGGACAGATTATTTCAAAAACATCAACTATTTTAATAGGGACTGGGCTCAGCTCACCCTCAGTGGTGGGAGTATGGGCGGGGCTTCACTCAATGCCCTCAAACTCCACCAGTATGCCCTCTGGGATGGACGTTGGTGCTGGCTCTCACACCTGGTCAGACTCCATAATGAGCTCGGGTTCTGAGTCTGCGGTGGGCTCTGGCTGTTGGTCCATTGCAGGTAAGGCTGATGGCTGGCTGGGCTCTGGGTCTGGAGTGGGGCTGGCGTTGTCCTCAGCAGGGCAGATGGTGAATGGCGAGTCACAGCTTACGAGGACCCACTCCACATATTTGGCGAAGTTCCCTCGAGGACCCTCCCCAGACAACTTGGCCTTAGTCACGAGGTTGAGTCCGACATAGCAGAAAGTGCATAGGCAATCATCTGGGTAGTGGGTTAGGTAAGCCAGATCTAAAAACTCACGAGTATGGTCCTTGAGGGAACGATCCTCCTGTGTGAGGAGGAGGTGGCGAACTGCCGGTAGATCCATCTTGTTGGGTCAGTTCTTCTGTCACAGGTTGTGGTAGAGAAGATGATGAAGGAGAGGCGAGAGGCGATGGATCTATTTGCAGGCTTTGATGATGATGATGATGATGATGATGATGAAGGAGATATATAATAACATGGAGTGCCATAAACTAAATAAACAAACCATCACAACAATTACATGGACGAGAACTGACAAACAAAGAACAAAACTGAAGGGTATTTATACACAAAGGGACTAATGAGGGAATTGAAGACAGGTGAGGATAATCAGGAACAGATGGAAGTGATAAGGGCAGCACACTATGGGAAATGGAGTCCAGGGGGAAACTTCAAAATAAGAGTCATTGGAAACAGGAGGGAGACAGAATGTGACAATATCATAATTGTTATACATAAGCTGCATTTTGAGTTTTTTTTTATTTATTTTTTTATAAAAGGGATAGTACCAGTCCTGGATTCTGATTGGTCAATAGCTCTTAACCGAGCTTCTATAGGGCTATTTACACTAAAAATGTTATTGTCATCCTTCACCCTGGGTTAACGAAATGAAATTGTGTCATGTTTCACACTGTTCATACTTTACCCTGGATTAATAATTAATCCTGGGTTTTCATGTTCTGAGGTTTCACACTGTACATCTGTAAACCCTGGGTTAGCATTCTTATTTGCATATTTGCAGTGTCAATAACAATGATTGCCAAACAAATCAGCTCTGTTTGTCTTTCGTCATCTGAAACATACCACGAAAACACACGCAAAAGTTTCGGAACACTATCATTACGCCAGTTTTTGCCTCTTCATCAGTGTTTGACATTTTACCCTTCAGACAGAAAATGTAAACAGCGCATGAAAGTAAGCACTGAGGCATTAAATGATTGGTATGTTGCTAAACAACTTCCTGTAACTTTATAACACATTATAACATTATAACACTTTAAAAAGATGATAACCAGGGGTTATTACCATTGGAGAGAGCGTAACGGTCAATTAGCGTGTCACGACAGTAAGTCACCGTTTGCCGATACCATACAAATAAATGCGAAGAGTCGTAAACTGACACCTACCTGTCGCAAAATTGTCATCGTAGTAAACTCCACACATACGCTGTCCCAAATGACACACTATACACTATGCTCTTACAAAAAATACTACGCACTCATCCATGTTGTGTATGAATTTTCAAAGTGTAGTATCGAACCAAATGGTACACTTTACGTTTTTTTAATACACGGAAGCTTTCAACATGTAACAGCTGACTGCTTTAGCGCATTAGCCAACCTCAGTTCAACACTTGTATCTTTTTTTGTATCTTTTCTCCCAATTTGGAATTCCCAATGAGCTTTTTTTTTAAGCCCTCGTGGTCACGTAGTGGTTGGCTTCAGTCCAGCTGCCTCTGCGTCTGAGATCGTCAACCTTATCGTCATCTTATCACGTGGCTTGTTGAGCACGTTGCCACGGAGACATAGCGCGTGTGGAGGCTTCACACCATCCACCGCAGCATCCACGCTCAACTCACCACACGCCCCACCGAGAACGAACCACATTATAGCGATCACGAGGAGGTTACCTCATGTGACTCTACCCTCCCTAGCAACCGGGCCAATTTGGTTGCTTAGGAGACCTGGCTGGAGTCACTCAGCATGCCCTGGGATTCAACACTTGTATCTTAAACAATGTACATATTCACACAGCTTGGGGTGATGGTAAAGCTTTCAACTCACATTTGAAAGGTACTGTATCCCTGAAGTTTTGCTAACAGCTACATTCTTCATTATTTACAACTGTTTTGTTAGACCAGCAGCGTAGCCAGGCAACTCTGCCCCATCCGCTATGTATGGAAAACCACGTGTGCTGAATGCATGAAGTGTCCAACATTTCACATTCAGTTTTGACGGTTGAAAAAGTACATCCGGGTACTTAAAGTACACTACTTTTAACTGTATTTTTTGTGTTAACATAGTACTCGCAGTACTTACACTACAAAATAGCGTAGAATATTTCAGAAGTGTGCGGTTTGGCACCTACAGTTCATTCCGAATGGATTGTTTAGTGTAAAAAATGTTGAAGATTAGCAGAAAGGCGGTCAGTTCATAAAGTGATGAGCTGTTTCCTCACAAAAGCAGTATAGTCAGCACACTGAAGCATCTTCTCCATAGATATCAATTAAAAAATGGCCTCTGACCTCATCACCACTGTCCCGCCCATGGAATGTCTATGGGACCACAATGCATTATTGCTTCACTAACCTTGTCGGCTCCCCTTGGTAGAACAGTTCTGACTATATCTTCTAGCAGATGCTGATGTTTAATGATTTAAAAAAAAAATAAAAAATAAACTTTTAATAAACATTTGTGTCCTTAATATTAAATGCAATAAGGCACTCGAGGCTGTGCCATATTGTGAACATTGTGTTGTGCCTAACATCACCCTTCAGCAGTGAGTATAGACCTTATTCACGCTAGCGCCATCTTTGATTTTTAATGGGAATGACAATGAGGCTGTAAGGGATAGATGTACAGTCTCTTCAATGGGCTGTACTGCAATTTAAAGTGTTTTTGGATCATTCTGTGGACAAAACATTGATAAAATATCTGTCCAAGAACATTCAGTATACAAAGAACTCCAGACAACATGAACTGTGGAAAATCAGATGTGATCTAGGAGCTTTTTACAGCTTTATACCATTCGTGCTATTGAAGAAATGTTAAGTTTTCCCTCACAGCCTCGTTGTTATTCCCATTAAAAATCAAAGATGGTGCTAGCGTAAATAAGGTCTATTTACAATATTCCACAACCTCTCATACCTTATTGGTCAAGCAGTAAAACCCTGTATGTTACGTATTATATTCTAACGGTGGAATAATTTTTTCCTCATTTGATTTTCTGACAGAAAATAGATCTAATAACAAAAATGCATTTCATAATTGTGTTATTTATGCATAAATGCTATTCTATTGTGGTAAATACTTTCAATACATTATGGTTTCAATATATTATGGTAAATACTTTCTACATTGTAGTACAGAGTACTAATACAGGGTAGGGCCTCCCTTTGCTCTCAAAACAGCCTCAATTCTTTGTGGCATGGATTCCATAAGACACTGAAAACATTACTTTGAGATTCTGGTCCATGTTGACATGATTGCATCACACAATTTCTGCAGACCCATTCTACCACATCCCAAAGGTGTTCTATTGGATTCAGATCCGGTGACTGGGAAGGCCACTGAAGAACTCATTGTCATGTTCATGAAACCAGCTTGAGACAACTTTTGCAGCCCAACTTGTTGTAGCCCATCCACCGCAAGGTTTGACATGTTGTGCATTTTGAGATGCTATTCTGCTCACCACAATTGTACAGAGTCTACTGTCAGCTCAAACAAGTCTGGTCATTCTCCGTTGACCTCTCTCATCAATAAGGCATTTCCATCCACAGAACTGCCGCTCAATGGATGTTTTTAGTTTTTGGCACCATTCTGAGTGAACTCTAGAGAATGTTGTGCATGAAAATCACAGGAGATCAGCAGTTACAGAAATACTCATACCAGCCCGTGTGGCACCAACAATCATCCAACGGTCGAAATCACTGAGATCGCATTTTTTCCCCGTTCTGATGATTGATGTGAAAATTAACTGAAGCTCCTGACCCATATCTGCATGATTTTATGCATTGCACTGATGCCACATGATTGGCTGATCAGATAATCGCATGAATAAATGGGTGTACAAGTGTTCCTAATAAAGTAATCAGTGAGTAATATGCTACTGTACTTCTAAATGTTGACAAAATTAGTTTTCAAAAGATATAAGCATTTAAAATCTGCAGTCTCTGTCTTTCAGCTAAACAGACCAAAATTATGCTGTCACATAGATACTGAGAAATTTTGTCCAATCAATTGCTTCCTAGAATGAGAACACACCCTTCCCTTACATTTGATCAGCGCACATGACTGTGTTCTCATCTTCGCTGCTGTTACCTTTGCAGGGCTGTTCGATGGGAGCACAATCCATGCTGAACGATCGTTTCAAACTGAATTTCCATTAAGAAATGTAATTTAAAGCTCCAAAAAGCACCATACCAGCTAATTAATTCCATGCTAAGTTTACATTAATGCTAACTGATCACCTTCTTGAGACAGAAGAAAGAATGGATGGTGTGAAATATAGGTGAAAACTTTATCTGAACCCATGGAAAAGATCATTATGCAAACTGACTGCAAAACACCAGACATGACTGCAGTCATTAGAATTTCTGGCCAAGTAACCAAATCTCTGGCCAAGTAACCAAATAATATAACCTCTGTCATTACCAAAATGCTTTATAAAATGACTATAAATAAATAGGCACTAAATGTCCTCAAAAGCAATGTCTCTTCACATCTTTCCTGGTCTGTTTGTCCACTTTTCTTTATCCACAACACTTTTCTCATCTCTCTCTCTTTCCAGCGTGGTATCAGTTCACAGTACTGCTTCACACAGAGATGCCTGCTGGACAACAAATGTGCAAACCGCACCACCCCAAGACTCAACCAACCGCTCTCTGCCATCCACCTCACCCACCCTCCTCAGGCTGGGCTGACCGGACCACTCACCCCACACAGACCAAAGCCTGGATACCCTTCCTTCTTGGGTTGGAGCCACTAAAAATCAGCCACCTCCTCCTCAACACCACATGCAGTATGTATATATATGTGTGTGTGTGTGTATATATATATATATATATATATATATATATATATATATATATATATATACATATACACACACACACACACACTGTGTATTTACTGTGTGTATATATGCACATTGCTCTCCATTACATATATTCCTTGTGTAAATGTGCATGGAATGCTCATAATATTGAAAAGTTTAAAACCATGTTCTGTCAATAAAGAAAGCAATTGTCGTATGATTCTAAGTTGATGGAATTTAGGAAATCTAAACTAACTTAATCTAAAGAGGTAATTTTTAGAATGATGGCAGATTTTAAGTAATGTCAGCTTGACATTAACTTCAGTTCATTTACTTAAAATCAAGTAGATGAATTCAACTAAAACATGTAAACTATTAACTTAATTTCTTTAAATTCTACAAACACATTACTTTTTACAGCATTATTAATAATCAATGACAAATATAATAAAATATAATAAATCATGTTTGGAATGCCACTTAGAAGTAATACTAGACCAAAGTAGAAGAAGAGGTCCGTGTACGTTGCATTAATTCGTTTTTCATTTCGAAAAAAATAAAAAAAAATAAATAAATATTAAATATGCTTTGAAATTTGTCTTTTTTTTTTTTTTTTTTTTTTTTAAAGAAATGGGTAAAAAATTACAAACAGCTTGTTTTTTATTTTTCGTTTTATTTAAAAAGTTAAAAAGCGAGAAATTTGTGAATTTCTAATGTGTATTGCTCATGGATATAAAATGAATATACAGCTTGAATATTTGAAATGCACTTGTGGGTGGATCTGAAACACGATTGGTCAACCTGCGCTGTTATCCATCCTGCCTCAATCACGCCAATCAGAATAAGAGTTTTAACATGATATAGCTCTGTAGATAAGATTCATTTTTAATTAAGAACATTAACATTCTTCCAAACACTTGGCAGTTGCATATTTATTATAAGAGCAAAATAAACATGGACGAGCCAATTTCAAGTTTTTGTGTGCATATTCCATTGTAAATAACTAAAGATCTCCAGAACACTATACAGAGGAAAATTATGAAATATCACATACAAAAACTTAAGTGTCCCACTTTACCTGTATTACATATTTTGTCAAATTTTTCAAAATTTGCAGCACAACACTGTATTATTGTATTCAAGCTAAAACATCATTATATATGTTGCTGCATTCTGTTGGTGGGCTGTCGGATAAATCCATTGTTTGGCTGCTTTACGTGAGAGAGCAGAGTTTTCAGTTGAATACATTTTCAACTGCCAAACATTTGGAAGAGAGTTAATGTTCGTGATTAAAAATGATATTAATCTATCTGCAAAGCTGTACTGTGGTGAACTCTTATTCTGATGGATGTGATTGAGGCAGGACAGATGACAGCACAGGTAGATCGTGTTTCAGATCCACCCAAGTGCAAGTGGTATATTCATTTTATATTCATAAGCAACGAAAACCCAAAATTCAAAGCATGACTGATTTTTTTTTTCAATACGAAAAGCGAATGAATGCAATAGTTTTGAAAAGCTACATTTAAATTATATATACATTGTGCTGCAAATTACAAAAATAAAAATATCAAAATTAACAATAGTTAAGCGGGACACAAGTTTTTGTACACAATATTTCTTGATTTGGCACTGTATATTGTGAGATCATAAGTTACTTAGAATGGTATTCGCACACAATAAAGTTAAATTTGGCTTGCCCACATTTAACCCATAAATGTACACCTTGGGTCTTTTGTGACCAGGGATCTCATTCCACCTCCTTTACCTCACCCATTTAATGCCCCCACTTCTTTAGTATTTCTCAGCCTTTCTCTTATGAATCTTCTAACTATAAAAAAAAAAAGGCAATAAAAAATAAAAAATCTAATGGTTTAATTAGTGTCACAATATATATTTCCACTTCTATAAATCATATTTTTAATTATTTCATATTTATATAAGTTTTCTTAAGAAAAGACAAAGACACGTAACAAGCGACATTCATGTCTTTTATTTTGAAATGTTTAGTTCCTGTTTCCCTTGTCATGTGATTTCATGTTTTCCCTCCATATTCATGTGGCATGTTTTCATTGGTTTATTGTTTAATTATCTTGTTATCAGCTCTGTTTGTTCATTGGTTTATGTTCCCTTATACGCACCCTTAGTTCTCCTGAGCAGGCAAGTGGAACATTCGGTCCTCCAACCCCGCCTGGACCCTCCGAGCCCTGGACTTCGCCTTGGCCTGTCAGTCCCTCGACATTGCCTCAGCTCTGCATTCCCTCAGCTCCACTGCGGTCCTTCAGCCTGTCGGCTTTGCCGGGGTCCCTTGTCCCTCCGGCTCCTCCTTGGTCTGTCGGTCACCTGGCTCCGCCTTGGCTCTCCGATCCTCTGGCTGCACCTCATCCCTCCGATCTGTCAGCTCCACCAGGGACCTCCTTCCCTACGGCTCCACCTTGGTCCTCAGTCCCACCGGCTCCACCTCAGTTTTCCGATCCCCCAGCTCCGTCTTGCTCCTCCGAGCCTCCAGCACCGCCTTGGTCCTCCCTGCCATCGGCTCCACCCTGGCCCTTCGAGTCTTCGGCTACTCTTCGGGCACCAAGTTCCATGGCTCTGCCCCTCGAGCCTCTCATGGCTCCGCCTTCCATGGCTCCGCCCCTCGAGCCTCTCATGGCTCCACCCCCCACTGACTTTGCCCTGGTCCCATGCCCCTCGCCCTTTCTCACCACGCCACGACCCACCCAGCTCCCTACAGAACTTTGGAACTTTGGGAGCCGCCCCTTAGTGGGGGGGATATGTCATGTGTATTTTGTTGATTCATGTCTTTTATTTTGAAATGTTTAGTTCCTGTTTCCCTTGTCATGTGATTTCATGTTTTCCCTCCATATTCATGTGGCATGTTTTCATTGGTTTATTGTTTAATTATCTTGTTACCAGTTCTGTTTGTTCATTGGTTTATGTTCCCCCATGTCCATGTATTTAAGCCTCATGTTTTCCATTGTGTCTTTGTCAAGTATTGAATGAATGTAATTGTAGATGTTTAAGTAAAGCCACGTTTATGTCAAGCCATAGTCAAGTTCATGTTTATGTTTTATGTTTCAAGTTTGTAGTTAGGGTTTTTGGTTATCACGTTTGTAAATAAACTGCACTTGGGTTCTCTCTACACTTCGTCATTGTCTTCATCATTGCCAGTGCCAGCACACGTTGCAGGATGACAAATAATTTCAATTTCAATTTCTTTTTTCTTCTTTTTTTTCTTTTTTCTTTTTTTACTTTTAATATCTATGGAAATCCCATAGACATAAAAGTTTACTGTCATGGGATGTATATTTCTTTGTTTATATTAAGACAAATGAGTACCAAATTCATACAAATATATCATGTCAATTTTCTACACAATGGTGGCGTATTATCAGTATCCCATATGCATGTACACATACATATTATACATGTTATTTGTTACTCATGTGGCCCTGTTGTTTCTGTTACTGACTTCATTTATATTTGACATTGCTGTTTGAGAAACAAACAACATGGAAATACACTACAGCAAGTAGAACACATGAACAGTTTGATATGGGCTAATATCATTTTCGTGAACAACTGAACTTCTTTAAGTTGCACATCTATTTAGACTCAATATGCACCCGAGAAAATACATATGTGGAGCTTATGTGGAGCTTATGTACTGTGTTATGTCTAGCTCAATATGTGTTTGACAGCCAGTTTAAAATTTCTGTGTGGAAGTAAGGAATCATGTTCTATCATTTGTTGCATCCTCTCTTTGATATAGGAAAAATAAAACACCAAAGAATCACAGGAAATATTCTATTCTATTAATTTCTAATTGTCTTAAAATTCTTTGAAAATTTGATACTATCAAAATCTATGTAAATCTATTTATTATAAATGTGTGGGCTGTGTCACTAAAGACCCGAGCTATGTATTAATGTTTGGTGAAATGGCAATGCATTGAAAGGTTAATGTGTTCTAATTGCCGTTGCAATAGGGTTCTGAGAAAGTTTCACAAACTTTTATACATTTATACTTATTGTCAACAATTGTATATTGTATTCCCTCAATGGCTTTTGGTTAGATATTTATTTAGTTTTTTCGCTGACAACCTGGCTATTTTAGACAGACCCTTATTATTAACTCACAAATGGAAGTCTAGTCATTTACAATGTATAGAAATATGTGAATTTGTGTTTATTTGGTAATTTGCATCACAACATTTTATAATAATCTACACCCTGCCTTTTAAAACCTTAGCTATGGCGTTTTTACTGTAGAAGTTGAGTTGTTGCATGCATTTAGTTGGTGGGTTGTCAGATAGTTACATTTTCTGGTTGATTTATATGTGAGAGCAAAGTTGTAATAAATATGCAACTACCAAATGTTTGGATGAATGATAATGTTCTTGATTAAAAATGAGACTAATTTATCTGCAGAGCTGTATTGTGTTAAACTCTTATTCTGATGGACCTGATTGAGGCAAGTCATGTTTCATCATGTTTCAGATCCACCCACAGTTGCAAATACAATTTTCAAGCTGTTTATTCTTTTTATGTCCGTGAGCAATAAACATGAGAAATTAGTTGTTTTCTTTTGTTTTTTAATTAATGAAGAATAAAAAAAAGTTATATGTTTTCATTTGAAATGAAAAAAGCTATATGTAATATTTTATTTTTCTATTTAAAACAAAACAACTGAGTTAATAAAAAAATTCTGTGATTAAACACATGATTTTTCAAAGTTAATTATGAAAAATTACTCACAGATTTTGAAAGTGTTGAAAATGTACTATATATACTTCTTTTCCTGTTAAAATGCATTTATTTCTAACTTAGGAAATAAAATAAAATATGTACCAATGACAAAAAATATATATATATAGTTTAAAGATAGACATGCACAAAAATATCAACAATTCAAGTAACACAGGAGGCCTGTGTATTTACGCTGACTACCACCCCTGGAGTCGTGAGTTCGATTCCAGGGTGAGCTGAGTGACTCTAGCCAGGTCTCCTAATCAACCAAATTGGCCAGATTGCTAGGGAGGGTAGAGTCACACTGGGTAACCTCCTTGTGGTCGCGAGTAGTGGTTCTCGCTCTCAATGGGGCGCAGTCATCTGACTGACACTGAGGTCTCTAAACTCCTCCTCTCCAACCACCCCACCACCTGTTCCCTTGACCCCATTCCTTCTCACCTTCTCCAGGCCATCTCTCTGTCCATCCTACCTGCACTCACACACATAATTAACACATCTCTACTTACAGGCACTTTTCCCACTACATTTAAGCAGGCTCGAGTAACCACACTGCTGAAGAAACCCGCACTTAACTCCAAACAAATAGAACACTACAGACCAGTCTCTCTCATCTCATTCATGGCAAAAACACTTGAAAGGGCAGTTTTCAATCAAATCTCTGCCTATCTCTCACAGAACAAACTGCTGGATGATAATCAGTCAGGCTTTAAAAGTGGACACTCCACTGAGACTGCCCTGCTGTCTGTCACTGAGTCGCTAAGACAGGCGAAAGCTGAATCAAGATCATCCGTCTTGATTCTGCTAGACCTTTCTGCAGCCTTTGACACAGTCAACCATCAGATCTTACTCTCTACCCTCTCCTCACTGGGCATCACAGGAACTGTGCTTGACTGGTTTAATTCCTATCTCTCAGGTAGGTCCTTCAAGGTAGCCTGGAGAGGTGAGGTATCCAAGCCACATCAGCTAATTACTGGGGTACCTCAGGGATCAGTGCTTGGGCCACTTCTCTTCTCTATATACACAACATCACTGGGACCCATCATTCAGGCACATGCTTTCTCTTACCACTGCTACGCTGATGACACGCAACTCTACTTGTCTTTCAGCCCAACGACACCACAGTGACTGATCGAATTTCATCCGTCCTGGCAGACATCTCGGCCTGGATGAAGGAACACCACCTGCAACTCAACTCAACCCAGCCAAGACTGAACTCCTTGTCTTTCCAGCCAACCCTACTGTTGAACACAACATCACTGTGCAGCTGGGTGCAACTACAGTAACGCCTTCCAAAACGGTCAGAAATCTTGGGGTAACCATCGACAACAGACTAAATTTCACAGACCACATCTCAAAGACTGCAAGATCATGTAGATTTACACACTACAATATCAAAAAGATAAGACCCTTCCTCTCTGAACATGCCACACAACTGCTTGTCCAGTCACTTGTCATAACTAGACTGGACTACTATAACACTCTCATTGCAGGCCTCCCTGCATGTGCAATTAGACCCCTGCAAATGATCCAGAATGCAGCAGCACATCTGGTCTTTAATGAACCAAAGAGAGTGCATGTTACACCACTCCTTGTCTCTCTCCACTGGCTGCTGGTTGATGCACGTATCAAATTCAAGGCTCTGATGCTGGCATGCAGAACAGTCACTGGGTCTGCTCCAGCATACCTAAAATCATTTATGCAGAGCTACGCACCCACTAGAATCCTGCGGTCGGCTAAGGAACGTCGCCTTGTTGTACCAACACAAAGAGGCACAAAAACACTTTCCCGGACTTTCAGCTTCATCACACCACAATGGTGGAATGACCTTCCCAACTCTGACTCACTCTCTGTCTTCAAAAAATGACTAAAAACACATCTTTTCCATGAGCACTTAACCAGTCATTAATTAAAAAAAAAAATAAATAAAAAATAATTCTTGTTGCATTTTTAATCTGTTTTGAATACTATTCTGATGCAAGTGAAACTTTGTAGTATGGCACTTTTCATACCACTGTCTCCTTAAGATGATTCGCTTTTGTTTTCCTCTTTTGTAAGTCGCTTTGGATAAAAGCGTCTGCCAAATGAATAAATGTAAATGTAAATGTAAATCTCTTCCCTCCTGCAGTTTCATGACAAATCAAATGTGTGAGTGGGTCATGCAAACAGCCTCCAAATGTGTCAAACCAGCTGTCTACTCCCTGGCATTGAAGCCAGCCTATTTCTTCCACTGCAGATCAATCAAATGAACTGCAAATATGGATGGATCCATTTAGGCCTTCAAGCTGTGAGCTTCAATCTCAAGGCACCCCAGGGATCCTTGGGCCAAGAGAAGTCCCCGCTGTCAACATAAAATCTTCCTCCACACAACTTACCTCATTAATGTAAGATCTGATTACTTTTCTCAAAAATATGTGTCTATTCATATCAGCAACATTTAAGACCACCAACATGTGCCACCAAATATGCCAGAATCAAAGACAATAACTTGGCTAGAATGCTTAAAGCACACCTTTCTATATTTACCAAGCACAAGATCTGGTTACAAGCACCTGCTGGCTTTTATGCTCCTTTTTTATAGCCTCACATTCCCTACATATTGAGTTATCGATGGCAATAAAGCAAGGACATGTGCCTGGAAACAACACCCTGAAGAGCAAAGTGCCTGCTCCATTACATACGCTAATAACAGTGACAGCTGAGTGGAGGTGACCTGTGGTCTGTCCTTTACAGATGGCCATTAACGGGAGAAAGTGTGCCCTTTTTCAAGGGAAAAATGTCTTTCAGGACAACATTAGGCTGAGCTATCTGATGGCATACTTAAACCCATAAGATAAACACACTGCAATCTTCATTTTCCTGAACATGTGCATTAGATAATGATTAGTGAAAAATTATTTATCTTAACTGGTACAGCACGACACTTGCAAGGTCAAGGTCATGAGTTTGATATTAAGTGAACACACAAACTGGTAAAATGCATACCTTGAAAGCACTGCAAGCCACATTAGATAAATATAAATGATTGGTCAAAATTGTGCTGCTTAAACTTCTTTTGCTATACAGAGTGAAAAAAATCTACTGGGTTCAAATAAGACCACAATTTTCCATTCATTCTCATCCTTCAAAAAATAAATAAATAGAATTTAATTACACAATTCTACACTGAAATATTGTCCACTATGAATTTTTTTTTTCTAATCACTGAAAATGATGGTTTCAACACCACTGAAGTTTAAGTTACCATGTCTGTTTTAAAAGCTGTTTTGTTCTTGACTGTATATGGATGAAACATATTTCAAAGCATTTACCAGTAGTCTAAGGTGTGCCTAATTTATCAGGGAAATAATTCATATATACAAATTTAAATAAAGGATAAGGGAAGTCACATTTGACAAAAATACCCAAAATACCCATGTTTGTGATGGAGACATGATTAGTGATTTGTTGCAAAGCTATTTAAATCTTACCAAGCATATGATTGGCCACGTGGACCTGAATGTCCCATTCAGTGTAGAAGACCATCTGACACTTGATGCACTGGTAAGTCTTCTTCTATATAGTGAAAAAAGAGAAAACAAATAGAAATTAATAGTGTTGGACAATACTGCTGAAACTGGAAATATATGCCCATGTACCCATTAAACTGTACAAAAGTTGCTTTTTTCAAACCCTCCTATTTAATTAAGTAAATGGTACTACTCCATAAATCTCATCTTTTAATCAATTATCATCACAATTAAAGCAATAGTTCACCCAAAAGATTCTGTCATCATTTACTCACCATCATGTCATTCCAACCCACACAGAACACAAAAGGACATCATTTCACAATAATTTAATCCAGTCCTTTTGGCTAAATTAATAAAATAAATTGACAGTAGAGGGTGACAAATTTTAACGCTAAATAAAGAAGTGAAAATAAAGTAGTCCTTGCATAAATATTACAAGTCTTCTAAAGGCACAGACCGTTATTTAAGTAGTTTTTTACTCTCAAATCAATTGAAATCATTCACAAATAATGTAAATTTGTACATTATTGTGGCGACATCAATAACATAAAATATTAGTTCTTGCGTGTCTTATTCCCAAACGTCATGACATCACGGTGCTTTAGGTGCTTTATTAAGTGTTAAAGTTAGTCACTGTCTACTACCATTGTATTGAATTCAACTGGATTAAATTACAATAAAATTATTTCATTTTGTGGTCCACAGAAGAAAGAAATGGAAACATAAGTGGTAGTTCTGTCCGGAAGACTCAGGGTATTGTAATGCATTTATTCATTTCATACATCTCATCCGATCATAATCCAGCCTCTGCTTTATAAGCGCTGCTCAGCTGTCTTTCATTGCTCATTTTGCTTCCGTTTGTTTCCCTCACTTGCATGTCAGTGAAACACACAATCATGGTACATGCCATGCCTTTGCTTTCAAGCAAACAATCGTTTCATATTTGTATTATACATTGTATGGTTCACTCACCTCGATGTTCACGCTCAGCGCAGCTGGTCTCAATCAGCAAGATACGTTCTTCTTTTGGGGGAACAAATGTCATATGCATCTAGCAGATGGTTCTTGAGGTTTTAAGCTTTACTGCTATCAATTCTATGTTCATCATATTCCTTATACTGCATCAGTGCTATATTTCATTTTACAAAGTTCTCAGTGCTCACCGATATCATGTTAGGTATGAAGATTGTGCGTTCCACCAGCCGTGGTGGCCACGTCATGCGGGTAGCCGAGTTCAGGTTCACATTGCTCATCTGTTTACAACTGTGTTTGCATGTCCGAGTGTATTCCTGCATTAAATGGAATCAGGATTCAATATTCATGAACGTGATTACTCATTAATACTTTAGTGTACTGTACATAGTCTGATTATTCATTTAGTTAATCTGATGCTTCTCGTGCATTGCTGTTGCTCCTTTGCACGTTAAATCACAAAGATTTATTTGATGTTTTTCATGTTACAATCGCTGTTCTCTCTTAAAGGGGCAGTATAATTTGCTGCTGTGTGCCTCAGACACCTAGCAGTAGGCTATTGCGCTACAACATTACTGATTTTCAGTCATAGAACGGCGCTGTTTGCCTGAGTCTTTATCAACATGATGACAAACATGTCCCTTGATCTTTCAGATGTCATAGAGACTTCAAATAGTTAAGATATACCATTTCAAGGCATATTTCTATTCCTAACCTTTTATTAAATAATTGATATGGTTTTGACCTATATTGTTTACATTCTAGATATTACATTTGTATTTGTTAATTGCCCAAAAATCATTGTCCACTTCTTCTGGAACACTGCTCCATGACATTACAGTTGTATGTGTTATTTTCCCATGTGTTTCTCAGGTAAGTGCTATTAGTGCTAGGCCCATCAAGTGAGCAATCTAATAACTTTCACTTAATTATTTCCATATGGTTCACTTAATGTTATTGGTATTCATTGTCATTTCATTGTAAAAAATTTTTCATATCATAAATAATCAAATTTAATAGGGGTATATTTTATATTAGTTCCTATTATATATATATATATATATATATATATATATATATATATATATATATATATATATATATATATATATATTAGGTCTCTGGTCACTCTTTTCAGCAGGGCTCAAACATAAGCATGGGTTATCCTTTTGCAAGAGTATTGCACAAACTATGCTCGCCCTTTTTGTATGGGCTCATACACAAACGCAAGCATGGATTATCCTTTTCGCAAGGATACTGCACAACGATGCTCATCCCTTCGCTAGGGCATCAAATCACATAAGCAGTCCTCGCTTCCATTAGTGCCACAATGACACAAGTGCACTTTTGTAGGTCAATGCATAATTTGTAATATTCTGTGTACATGTTCTTACAACTATTTCTGCTTTTCAGGTTATCTTCTCCTCTTAAGACTATGAAGTAATTTTTTGGATTATACTGGGGGTATATATTTTACATATATTTACTTTTGGGGTAAGTTCCTCTCTCCTTCTGTCATCACCTTTCACAGGATCTAATGGTTCGAATGAGTATCTTAGCACTGAACCGTAGGATGGGGCTTAAGCCACAGGAAACAAATGTATCCCTATATTTGTAATTAATTCTCTTCTACTCTGAGTCTTCCTGGTAGAACAGAGTAAATGTTGACAGACTTTTAATTTTAGGTGAACTATCCCTTTAATATGCTGAAGATAAATGCACTGAGCATGCACTCAACATTTACCTCATCAGTTTGTGAGGGGCTAACTTGTGGCATAGGGGAGCCATCAAAGGTTCTTAGTGGAGCGATCTCTGGCGTTTGGTCTCTGTGCATTGTCTGCAGGTGTGCTTGAAGCTCAGTCTCTGACTCAAATTTAACACTGCAGCTGTAACAACGGGTTTTGGCAATAGAGGGTGATACTGATGAAGATGATGAGGAAGAAGAGGCAGTCTTTCCCTTCACAGCACCAGGGCTAAGGCTGTCCCCATGGCTCCATCCAGTAGCAGGACCTGTTGATGTATGAGCCCCTTGCTGCAACTGTTTCCCTCCATTTACAGTCGAGCTCTTGCTACCAGCAGCATTGACACATAATGAGCAAAGGCCATATGTAAAACCATTAATGTCAAGCTTCACCAACTCATGCTTGGAGTGGAACTCTTTGAGACACGTAGCACACTTTAAAACCTTTTGGCTTTGATGGTGTTGAAGGTGTTTGGGAGCTGAGCATGCTGTTGGGTGATTTGTAGATGCCTCTCCAGTCTTTTGCATGTGAAAGGTGCCGTGGATCTTGAGCTCTAGAGTTGAGGTGACAGTCTGCATGCAGACCACACAGCGGAAGCCAGTTAATGAGTTGCGCAAATCAGGATGTATCTGACAATGCTCCAGGAAATCTTCCTCACTCTGTAGTGGTAATTTGCAGATTCGACAGCTTCCTGTGTCCAGACTTTTGCTGTGAGTGACCTTGTGCTCTGTCAGGGTCAGCAGTGAAGGGAAACGCTCTCCACAGATGGGACACATGTAATGTTTGACAGGCCCTAGGTGTGTCTGCATGTGCTCCCGGAGCCCTCCTTCTGAAAAGAAGGTTCTAGAGCAGACATTGCATTTGTGATTTCCCTTAATCATTTCTGCTTTTCTCTTGTGCAATGCACTCTCTCCTGGATGAATGTTATGGTCACGGAGTTGGTGGTTGGTCAGGAGGGACTCCATAGTATAGGAAGCACCACAGATGTCACAGCTATACATGACATCTGAAGTGTCAACATCTTCTTCACTGCCATCATGGCTGTTGTGTGACTCCCCTGCACTAGTTCTTGCATGACTGTTGGTTAGAAAACCCTGGAATTCTGCATCATCTTTGGCAACAGAATCACCGCTACCTGATGTGGATTCATTGTTGCTGCAGTTCTGTACCTTTCCCTCAAACACACAATGCTTTTCACGATGATGGCGTTCTAACAGATGAACGGCATGGAAGGCCATGCAACAAAAGTCACAATTGTACTTCTTGCTATGTGTGGTAATGTGACACTGCAGCTCCACTTCGGTGCCAAAGGACTCACCGCAAAATATGCAGCGGTGCGAGTGGCCCTGATTTTCCAGGTGACAACGTTTGACGTGCATTTGAAGGTCAGCCTCATGCCTGAAATCCCAGTTGCAGGAAGTGCAACGGTATACCTTCTTCTCATTACTGTGCTTTACTGCGAGGTGCAGTTGAGTGGACACTTTAGAGTCAAACACCTCCTGGCAGAGCGTACAACGAAAAAACACAAAAGTGTGCATGTCAAGGAGATGTTTCTGCAAGCCATCCACTGATGTGAATTGCTTGTCACAACTCTCACAGATGTAGTACGTGGATGTGAGGGTAAAATGAACTGTCACGTGTTTTAGCAGAGACTCCTGGTTAGGAAAGTCTTTTTTACACTGTGGACAAGTTAACTGGGGCACAATGCTATCAAGGTGGGTCTTTATGTGTGTCTGGAAAAGGTCTAGGCTTGTGTATTTAGCACCACACTGATTACAAAGGAACTCATTTGAACGTAAGGAAGTGCTGTTCGGATTGTATAATGGGGCCTGTTCTACAGATACTGGCGATGAAGGGCTGAGGTCTCGCAGAGATCTCCTCCCATTGTTTATATAATTCAGAGCAAGAGGGATGTTCTTGTGGTTCTCCTTAATGTGCTTGTTAAGCTTGAGGACACTATTAAAAATTGGCGAGTTGGTGCAGTAAGAGCAGGAGTAGATCTCCACAATTGGATCTTTAGGAGTGACTGCTAAAGGAGAGTCATACCGCAAGCTCCCAGAGTCACAATGGGTCTGTCTGACATGTTCTTCTAGAGAGGCCTCAGTTAAGAATCCCATAAAGCACTTGGGGCAAAAAAATGCATTGCTTTCTTTGGACACTGGACTAGGAAATCCATGTGAGCAGCGGATGTGCTCCTGCAGAGCATTTAAATCTCCAAACACCTCTGGGCAGAAGTTACACTGCAGCAGGGAGTCAGACAGGTTGGCAAGTAGCCCTGAGGAATCCTCTGCATTGTGGATCTGCTTCAGATGCTCGTTTAAGTTGCAAAGGGACGGAAGAATCTCCAAGCAAAATTGGCAGGTATGAGCCTGCTCTGGTTTGTCAACATGCTTTGTCTTAAGATGAATCTGTAGCACATCAAGGCTTGAGAAAACTTGTTTGCTGCAGTAGATGCAGCTGTATGTCATTTTACGCTGCTTAGAAGATCGCCCATACATATGAGACACATTTTGGCTGGCCCTCTTTCTTCTCCCTTGTGTCTTGGGCACTTTAGAAAACATCTCTGCCATGGTCAAACTATCAACAGAAAGGTTAGAGTCTGGGGTAGTACTTGAAACAGATGTATATCCCATGGGCAACAGGGAGGGGGTATTGCTGAACTCTGGGAGTTGGTGAACATCCATGTGAGTGTACAGATCCTCAAGAGTAGGGAACTGCTCAGAGCACACAGTGCACATGTTGTTCTTCCTGTCTCTGCCATGCAACTGATCGATGTGGCTCAGAAGCATTCCTTCATCACTGAACGGCTCGTGGCAGTAGATGCATTGCAGTCCTGGATCTAAACTCCCTCCACCAGGAGAAAAGCACTCTGGGTGGCTTTCTGCAATGTGTTTTTGCAGATCTTCAGGCATATTAAAACCCTCCTCACAGCGGCTGCATTTGCGTGTCCTCCATTCTTGAGAGGCATTAGTATTTGCTCCATCTTTTCCACGTTCATGCACCAGCATGTGTCCATGAAGTGAATTGGTGGACAAGAACCCCCTGCGGCACACAGGGCATTTATGGGGCTTGTTAGCAGAATGTGTCTTCATATGGATCTTCAGATGATCACTGCGAGAGAAAGCAGAGTCGCAGTCTCTACAGTGGTACTTTTTGTCACCAGTATGAAGCTTGATGTGTCGGTCACGACTGCGCTTGTGCTTGAACAAGCGGCTACAGAATGTGCAGCTAAAGGGAAGTTTATCTCTGTGACTCTGCTCGTGGCACTTTAGGAAGCTCAAGCGACTGAAGGATTTAGAACAAAATTGGCATGGGTAGGGCAGGCCGGCACCTCCTTTGACCTCACCACATTCATAGTCATCAGCATGGCCTGGAGATGTTTGGTCTTTACTAGATGGTGAGGATGCAGGCCAAGAGCAGGACGGGTCATCCTCTACATCAGTTCCATCTGTCAAAAAGACAAGACATAATATGTTACCTTTCTGTTTTGTGGTCTTCTAACAAACTGTATTTGTAAGTAAACTCTCCTTTCAAAATGATATGCCTTTTATGTAACAGGCAGACAGAAAGCAGAGAGAGAGGCATTGGTAAGTACTAGCCTAGGTCAATTACATGTTCTAATCAGAGGTGGGTAATAATGTGCAAGTTACATTTACTTGAGTATCATTTTGGAGTAAATGTACTTTTAAGAGTAGGTTTATTGGTTGGTACTTTTTACTGTTACACAAGTAAATTTCTAATGAATTTTTTTTTTTACTATTTGTTACAATGGACAACATTACCGTTGCTACATTAATAAGTGTTAATAAATGCATTATGTATAAGTTAAAATTAACTTTATTTAGAGATTTTTGAATGGGACTTTAACGACACCAAAACTTTACAGCTATGCTCTGTCACTCGAGTCCATTACTGAAGCAGCAGCAAACGCTCAAAACAAACTGCTTTCTTCACAACACACAGTGAAAAAGAGTCTTTATGTGATTCCTTCATTCAACACCAAAACAAGCTGAAATTTCAGCATACAAAAATTACAGACACATGAAAACATGTTGCGGTGTGCTGTGGTGATAATAACAACACGGGCTTGTTTGTTATGAAAATTTTCCATTTCAGGGTGATTCTGTAACTACGGGCTCTATTGACCTCAGTTTGTATGTATACATTTTCTTATATCAGTGCTGCAATACATCAGTGCTTATACTGTAAATCCATGTAAACATCAGAGTTATGTGTAAATGCCTTTTGTTCTACTGATTGTGTGCTTGATTAATGAAGCGCGGGCATACAGCAATACGTGTTATAAAACACACGTGCACACCAACTCTGCATTTGACAGGTGCGGTGCGTTTTTCTTAAGGACAACCGAGAACAAGCTCTGAACTAGAGTTGGGGTACTCAAGTTCGGATGCATTTTTACTCAGACTTGACTCGGACTCAGCCGAGTCCATAGCATTTGATTTGTGATACAATGAACAAAATAAATAAATAAAAATAATGAAACAGAAATCTGTCTGCAAGCAGTTGTAGTACCCCTTGATGTCGTAGACATAGCCAGTTTGTTTCACCGTGTTAAGCAAACACACCTGCAGAGCGGCACACTCAGTCAACCAATACGCTTGAATGTTACTATGGATACTGCTGTATAACATCAATTACCGAGGTGGTTGGCATGACGAACACATAAAGACAGGTATGTAGCCAATGAACTAGAAACTAAAAGGCAGTTCCCTATCTGTCACTCACTCAACGTTGTGTCAATGTAGTGACACTAGGGGTCACTCTTGGGAGCCCCAAACACCTCTGCTTTTTTTAAAAAAGGCCAATGAGAATTGGCGAGTGGAATTTGCATGCCACTCCCCCGGACATACGGGTATAAAAGGAGCTGGTATGCAACCACTCATTCAGATTTTCTCTTCGGAGCCGAGCGGTTCTATTCATTGAAGCTGAATTCATCCGTGAAGTTCATTCACCTCATCTGCTGGATTCTATGGCGCATTTCAGCGGCTTCTCCCCCTCTGCACCCGTGGAGTGCAGAGAACGCCCCTGGGTGCTTCGGCAAAACAACTAAAAGAGTATATTCTAAAAGAGTATATTTTCTTTCTAAAAGAGCGGCACACACGGAACGTCTTTTTAAAGATGCCTTTCCGTTTGTGTGTTATTCCTGGTTGTGGTCGTTATCTCTCTGCTTCTGACGGCCACGATCGCTGTCTTACGTGTGTGGGGGCTGCCCACGCAGAGACATCGTTCGTGGATGGGTCTTGTCCTCATTGCGAGAACATGACCATGGCAAAGTTGCGGTCGTGGCTTGCATTCGTAAGAAAGCCCCCTGCCTCGGTCCTTCTACCTACGGGTATGAGGCCATGCTGGTTAGCACTGGGGGAGATTTGGGGACCTCAATGGGACCACCTCCGCCAGGTATCCCCCCACGGACCTCCCATTTCCCAGCACGCTCGCTTGCCCTGGTTGGGCGCTCGGGCGAGTTCGACCTCTTGTTTGGAGCCTGGGATGAAGAAGAGCTATCGAGCACAGCATCGGAGAGCGGGCTCGTCCAGTCGGACACACAGACTTTGACTGGGCTTCCTCCTTCGGGAATGATCGCCCAGTCCCAGGCCGACGCGGAAATGACGGACATGCTTTCCCGGGAGGCCGCGAGTGTTGGGCTAGAGTGGAACCCTCCACTCTCCCCTGAACCCTCGCGGCTCGACGATTGGTTCCTGGGCTCAGGGCGCCGCCCATGGCCACGCCCTGCCCCCATTCCTTTCTTCCCGGAAGTGCACGAGGAGCTGAAAAGATTGTGGGAGGCACCTTTTACTGCCCGGTCCCAGTCTTTCAGCTCCCCCGCTCTCACTACCCTCAATGGTGGAGTGGCCGGGGGTATTCGGTGATCCCCCAGGTGGATAATTGTGTCCGCAGAACGCCGCCACCTGGCGTGGGTGCCCGAAGCTTCCATCCAGGGCCTGTAGGTTTATGTCATCCCTGACGGCTAAAGCCTACGATGCCGCTGGACAAGCCGCCTCTGCCCTGCACGCCATGGCTCTCCTGCAATTACACCAAGCCAAGGTGGTAAAAGAACTGCACGAGGGTAGTTCTGACCCGGGATTGATGCAGGAATTGCACTCGGCAACCGACCTCACTCTCCGGACGATGAAGGTAATGGTGTGGTCTCTTGGGCAGGCGATGTCCACCCTGGTGGTCCAGGAGTGCCAACTTTGGCTCAACTTGGTTGGATGCGAGAGGCTGACAAGGTACGGTTCCTTGACGCCCCCATCTCCCAGGTTGGGCTATTCGACGACACCGTCGAGGACTTTGCCCAGCAGTTCTCGGCCATGAAGCAGCAGACAGAGGCCATACAACACATCCTGCCCCGGTACAGCTCAAGACCCTGCACCCTGTCTGCTCGTCGCCAAGGGCGTCTTCATGCAACAACAACACCGGCTCCGCCGCAGCCCGCCTCCATGGCCCGGCCCTGGCATGGAGCCCAATGCAGGAAGCAGACGCCACCCATCTCACAGCCGGCTGCTAAGAACCCGAGGAAGGCTTCGAAGCGCCCCTGAG
The DNA here is from genome assembly GCF_019703515.2 of Myxocyprinus asiaticus. NCBI lineage: Eukaryota > Metazoa > Chordata > Actinopteri > Cypriniformes > Catostomidae > Myxocyprinus > Myxocyprinus asiaticus. The sequence continues at coordinate 3,458,752 of NC_059348.1, read as the reverse complement.
ACGGGTGACCCAGAGGCAAGGAGACCTGCTTCTCTGGAGCTGGTGAGCAGACCACTCCATCCCCCGGTGGAGGGCCGGGAGGAGAATCTTTTGTTTCGTTTTCATTTAATTTTGCCGCATGTCCAAGAGGCTGCGGTACCCAAAAATTCAACAAAAGAGTGGTTTTCTTGTTCCCTGGGTCAAATGTCCGGTGCGCACGGCCGTCGTCAGGACCACCGCCCACTGTCCCATCTTTGCAGGTATGGCGCTCCAGCGGTGGTCCCCCCACCCCTGTGTGCCCAGCTGTGGCACAAACACGCCCACGTGGAATTGGGTCTGGTCCGACTATGGGGACGAGACTCCTCCTCCCCCCTTCTTGGCCAATCTTATGGTGGGCAGAAGGAGCCAGATAAGTGCTTTGATGTCCCTGGACTCAGCACGGCCACAGGGCTCGAATCCCCTCGACGTGGCACCTCGAGCTCCGCCCCGCCACGAGGCCCCACCTGCCAGTATGTCCGACGATCATTCCCTTGGTCCCCCTTGCGAGTTTGGGAACGTGGCTCGCACTTTCCAACCCGTCGCGATGGCTGACCCAGACCGTCCAACTCAGCTTCGCGATTCAGTTCGCCAGGTACCCGGCCAGGTTCAGCAGTGTCCACTTCACCTCGGTGAACGGCGAGAACGCCGCTACCTTGCGTGCAGAGATTGCTACCCTTCTGCACAAGGGCGCGATAGAGCCTGTCTCTCCAGCTGAGATGAAGAAAGGGTGCTACAGCCCTTACTTCATTGTACCGAAGAAAGGCGGTGGGTTGCGACCAATCCTGGACCTGCGAGTACTGAACCGGACTTTGCACAGTCTCTCGTTCAAGATGATGACGCAAAAATGCATTCTAGTGAGCGTCCTGCATCAAGATTGGTTTGCGGTGGTAGACCTGAAGGGCGCGAACTTCCACGTCTTGATCTTACCTCGACACAGACCCTTCCTGCAGTTTGCCTTCGAAGGCCAGGCATACCAGTACAAGGTCCTCCCCTTCGGCCTGTCCTTGTCCCCTCACGTCTTCATGAAGGTCACAGAGGCAGCCCTTGCCCCACTAAGGGAAGTGGGCGTCCGCATCTTCAACTATCTCGACAACTGGCTAATCCTAGCTCACTCTCGAGAGTTGCTGTGCGCACACAGGGACCTCATGCTCCGGCACCTCAGCCAACTCGGGCTTTGGGTCAGCTGGGAAAAGAGCAAGCTCTCCCTGGTTCAGAGCATTTCTTTTCTCGATGACAGCACGCCTCACGAACGAGTGCGCACAGTCGGTGCTGAACTGTCTGAAGGCATTCAGACGGAGGACAGCGGTTCCGCTGACATTTTTTCAGAGGCTCCTGGGGCATATGGCATCCTCAGCGGCGGCCACACCGCTCAGGTTGATGCATATGAGACCGCTTCAGCAATGGCTTCAGACTCAAGTCCCGAGATGGGCATGGCACCGCGGGACACATCACGTGACCATCACGCCGCTCTGTCGCCGCCTCTTCAGCCCTTGGACCGACCTTGCATTTCTACAGGCAGGGGTTCCCCTAGAGCAGGTCTCCAGGCACGTCATGGTTACAACAGATGCCTCCAAGACAGGCTGGGGCGCCGTATGCAACGGGCACACAGCCGCCGGCTCCTGGACTGGCCTGCGGCTATGTTGGCACATCAACTGCCTAGAGTTGTTGGCAGTACTGCTCACCCTGCGGAGGTTTCGGCCGTTGATCCAGGGCAAGCACATGTTGGTCCGGACGGACAACACAGCGACAGTAGCGTACATCAAGCGTCAAGGCGGTCTATGCTCCCATTGCATGTTACAACTTGCCTGCCGTCTCCTCCTTGAGTCAGCAGCGCCTCAAGTCACTACGAGCCACTCACATCCCGGGCGACCTCAACACCGCAGCAGATGTGATGTCACGTCAGGTTACCCTCAGGGGAGAGTGGAGACTCCACCCTCAGGTGGTCCAGCTGATTTGGAGACAATTCGGGTGAGCACAGGTAGACCTGTTTGCTTCCCGGGAATCTTCCCACTGCCCGCATTGGTACGCCCTGACCGAGGCACCCCTCTGTATAGATGCACTGGCACACAGCTGGCCCCCTGGACAACCCAAATACGTGTTTCCCCCAGTGAGCCTACTTGCACAGACCCTGTGCAAGGTCAGGGAGGATGAGGAGCAGATCATCCTAGTAGCACCCTACTGGCCCACCCAGACGTGGTTCTCGGATCTCACGCTCCTCATGTCAGCCCCCCGGCGAATTACCCTGAGAAAGGACCTTCTTTCTCAGGGACAGGGCACCATCTGGCACCCACGACCAGACCTCTGGAATCTCCACGTCTGGTCCCTGGATGGGATGTGGAAGACCTAAGTGGCCTACCACCCGCGGTGGTAGACGCGATCACTCAGGCTAGAGCTCCCTCTACTAGGCGCCTGTATGCCTTGAAGTGGCATCTGTTCACTAAGTGGTGTTCTCCCCGACGTGAAGACCCCCAGAGATGTGCAGTCGGATCGGTGCTTTCCTTCCTGCAGGAGAAGCTGGAGGGGCGGCTGTCCCCCGATGCAGTAGATGGTAAGTACTTGGGGAAGCACAACTTGATCATCAGGTTCCTGAGAGGCACTAGGAGGTTGAATCCCTCCAGACCGTGCCTCGTCCCCTCGTTGGACCTCTCTGTAGTCCTTCGGGGTCTACAGGGAGTTCCCTTTGAGCCCTTGGAGTCAGCTGAGCTTAAGGCACTCTCTTTGAAGACTGCCCTCCTGACTGCACTCACTTCCATCAAAAGGGTAGGGGACCTGCAAGCATTCTCTGTTAGCGAATCATGCCTGGAGTTCAGTCCGGGTTACTCTCACGTAATCCTGAGACCCCGACCGGGCTATGTGCCCAAGGTTCCCACGACCCCTTTTAGGGATCAGGTGGTGAACCTGCAAGCGCTGCCCCAGGAGGAGGCAGACCCAGCCTTGGCGTTGCTGTGTCCGGTGTGAGCTTTACGCATCTATTTGGATCACACACAGAGCCTTAGAAGCTCCGAGCTGCTCTTTGTCTGCTTTGGTGGACAGCGGAAAGGAAGCGCTGTCTCCAAACAGAGGATCGCCCACTGGGTCATTGACACCATCACAACGACATATCAGGCTCAGGATGTGCCACCCCCTGTGGGGTTATGAGCCCACTCTACCAGGAGTGTGGCAGCCTCCTGGGCCCTGGCCAGTGGCACCTCTTTGACAGACATCTGCAGAGCAGCAGGCTGGGCAACACCCAACACCTTTGCAAGGTTCTACAATCTCCGGGTTGAGCCGGTCTCGTCCCGTGTATTGGCAGGCACGAGCAGGTAAGTTCCGGGACAACTGGCTGGGTGTACCACTTGCGCATAGCGCCTTTCCCCTCCCTTGAGGTGAAGACATGCGCTCTTGCCTCCCAGTCGTGTTCACAGACTGTGTGCCCTGGATGACTTTCCTCCTCAGCCTTCTGGCAGTTGAGTTTGCGGAGAAACTCGCTGACCATCCCAGTACGTGCGTTAATGAGCCCCTGTACTGAGGTAGGTGCTCCACATGTGCTGGTTCCCCGAAGGCGACCCCATGTGATAGCTTCCGCAAAATCATTTCCCTGTCGGCAAACTGCATCTTCCTTGGACAGAGGCCCCTCTGCCCCCAGTCGCCATGCTCTGTAGAAACTCCTCCCCCTTTGGGTAGGACATACCATGGGACCTCTCCACATGACATACTTCCGCCAAGACTCGGTAAGACCATGTGACGTATTCCACTCAAAATACCCCCTTTTAGGCGAGGTGTGGTCTCCGCGGTGTCTTCCCCTTGGGAGGGACACTTATGGCTCCCAGTCAGTTAACAAATTCCACTCTTTTTGGGGAGAAAAGAGAGGGAAATAGGCCTCGGCTGGGCTAGCCTGTCCCTATAGTTGGGCAGTAAACTTGTTCCTGATGGACCATTCCACGATCATAAGAGTATTGGGGGAGGTTACTTGATGGCCTGGTGTGCTGGCTACGAGGCACGCAGCGGTCTGCCCATCACACACCGCCAGTTCACGTAACACAGTTCAGATAGTTGTGGCATTTTTTATAGGTACCCCTAGTGTCACTACATCGACACAACGTCGAGTGAGTGAAAGATAGGGAATGTCCTGGTTACTTTCGTAACCTCCGTTCCCCGATGGAGGGAACGAGACGTTGTGTCCCTCTTGCCACAACACTGAACTACCCACTGAAATGGCCAGGACCTGGTCTCGGCTCCTCAGCACAAAACCTGAATGAGTGGTTGCATACAGCTCCTTTTATACCCATTTGTCCGGGGGAGTGGCATGCAAATTCCATTCGACAATTCTCAATTGGCCTTTTTTCAAAAAAGCAGAGGTGTTTGGGGCTCCAAGAGTGACCCCTAGTGTCACTACATCGACACAATGTCTCATTCCCTCCATCAGGGAACGGAGGTTACGAAAGTAACCAGGACGTTTTGCAAGGCACGGGACCTGACAACTGGTAAAATTGCATGCGGCGTTTGTGCAGCCAAGACGGTGCTCGCATCGCTGTTTCGTTGTGGTTAAGAACTTCATTAAGTCAAGTCACCCACATCATGTCTCACACAGTTTACTAAAACAACATATCAAAATAAAAATTCAGAAAAATATTATTAATATTGGGCTATTAAGTCTTTTTAGGCATAATGTATCCACACATGTAGGCATCTGTAGTCTCTTGTGGTCCACGAAGTGTTGTCAAGTTAAACTGGCCCTTCATGAATTAACTGTAACTTTTTAAATAGTTGTGGAAAATAAATTGTTATTGCTAAAGCAGACTGCAACTCTGAAAAACAGATAAACAGCACCTATTTATTGTTTTTCTATTTTAAAAGCATTGAGGAGCTGCTTAAAATATGCTCTTTAAAAAAGTTTCCGCAATAAAATGCCCAATGAAATATGAAGTTATTTTTGGCAGCGAAATGTTTTGTTTATAATTTAATTATAGATTGGGTGACCAGACGTTCTGGTTTACTACACAGGACAGTCCTGGTTTTTGGTAGGGTCACTGATTTTTTCATTGTCCTTCTCGCTATTGTCACTGGTATCGTTTGCAGAGAAGAAAATAAATTGTGTTGCGTCACACGTTGATTTGACGATACATTCATTCTAGTCTTTAGCAAATCAGCTGAAATATGTCTGGTTACCATGGCAATGACGCATTCGCTCTATGTTGTCCTGTCAGTCAGCACAATTACCCAAAATAATGTAAAAATGTGTTTTCAACAACAAGCTGAAAGAAGCTGATCTATGTATTCGTGCAACATGGGAAAATGTAAGCGGGGTGTTTTCTGAAAGTTCATTTTCCCCTCGAGCATGGCGGTAAATCAGACAAGTGTCACATTCAGACAGCTAAACTGCACTTTTTACATAGGCTAGTAAAAGCAATTAAAGGAATGTTCCGTGTTCAAGTTAAGCTTAGTCGACAGGATTTGTGGCATAATGTTGATTACAACAAAAATATATTTTGACTCGTCCCTCCTTTTCTTTAAAAAAAGCAAAAATTGAGGTTACAGTGAGGCACTTACAATTGAAGTGAATGGGGCCAGTTTTTAAACATTAAAATACTCACTGTTTCAAAAGTATAGCCAAAGTTTTTGTATTGTTTTTGTATTGTTGTACACTGGAAGCTCCTGTCACCAAGACAAATTCCTTGTATGTGTAAGCATACTTGGCATAAAGCTGATTCTGATTCTGATTCTGACAAGACATAAAGGATATGCATGTAAACATGATTTTAGTGTGATAAAATCACTTACTAACCTTTTCTGTGTAAAGTTATAGCCAATTTCACAACTTCTTTGCCATGACGATGTAATGTCAACAAACACTAAAACTCTAAAACGACAATTTAAATACCTTTACAGCTCAAATAATACATGAGTTTTAACAGAATAATTAATGCAAGTGCTTTTTATAAAAGTATAAGCTTCACATTTCTTTGTTTAAACCCACCAAAAATTGGCCCCATTCACTTCCATTGTAAGTGCCTCACTGTAACCTTGATGTTTGCTTTTTTTTAAAGAAAAGGAGAGACGAGTTGAACTTAATTTTTTGTGATAATCAATATTATACCACAAATGCTGCTGATTGAGTTTAACTTGTATTGAACCCAGAACATTCCTTTAAATGTTGAGATGTAGGGATTGTATTTTGAATTTTAGGTTCCAATGTTGTGAATTAAATGTTAAAATGTGTACCTGACATGACAAGTCTACTCATAATTACACATGCAATATGAAATTATGGATAGAATAGGCTACGTGGAATTTGTAAATGAAAAAAAAAAAAAAAAAGCTAAAATGTGGTTAAACAGTGAAAAATAATATATAAAATAAAATGTACATTTTCACAAACTATATATTGCAGAACTTTGCATACCCCTTTTGTTTTAGGCCTATAGGTTTTCACACCCCTTTCAGAATATATGCAAATATAAGAGATAAAAGATTATATATTTTATGTAGTACTGCCCTTCAAAAACTACATTACACAAAATGTACTGTAATTTACACAAATCATCCTGTTCAAAAGTTTGCATCCCCTTGGTTCTTGTATTGCCTTCTTGAGCATCAATGAATGTTGGCACCTTTTGTAATAGTTGTGTATGTGTACATCAGTTGTCCTAAGTGTCAAAAGCTGGATGTCTATATCATTTAGCCACTGTTGGGAAGAACTCAAATGTGCAGAAGATGCTGGGAAACCAAAGAACGTACAGCATTTTTCTTAAAGAGCACCTACTATGGGTTTTCAAATATTACCTTTCATGTAGTGTGTTATATAGCTGTTTGTGAATGTAAAAAAGTCTGCAAAGTTTAAAAAATCAAAGTGCACGACAAATGGAGTTATTGACTCCCAAAAGAAAGAACCGATTCTGAACACCTGAAACGAGTCATTAGTAATTCCAGATTTACTTCCTTTAATAGCCTACGTAATTTGGTAACAAAAAACCCGCCTCTGGTCTTCACCGGCTGCTCGTGAACAGCTTTGACCCGCCCTCAAACACTACACTAAGCCGTAGACCAATCACAACAGACTGGGACATCTGACCAAACAGAGCAGAGTAGGCTCTCTGAAAGGAGGAGTTTAGAATGAATCCTTTAGAAAGGGTCATTGAATGAGTCGTTTTTGACACTGGGAAAAAAAAGTAAAGCTGCAATTTAAATTATGAGCAAATTAAAGTGTTTTTTGACCTTGGATGCATGTAAATCTATTGTGTGAGACCTTTAAAACAAAATTAGGCACGTTTAAAAACCATAATAGGTGCTCTTTAAAAAAAGTGGGCAGCTCCACAGCTCAGGACAAAGCAGGGACTCATGAACAATTCTTACACAAACAGTCATTAATCATAGAGAAATCAACACACCATATTAAAGGGTTTGCTCTCGTGCCAGGGGCTCTAAAGCTTGCGTGCAGTCTGTCTCATGAATGCGCACAGGAGATCAACACAGTGAAGAGTTTCACTTAATAATACATAGGATTTCGGTTTGTTTCTCACCAAACCTTATCGTATTCCTTCAGAACAAGACAGAGTCGCATACAATAATTTATTTGACTTCTGAATTATACTTTTGTGTCCTTTTGAAGCTTAAGGAAGTGGTCACCATAAACTGCCATTGTGTGACATCACTGAGCACAATTTTTTTTTCACAATTTCTCCTTGTGTTAAGAAAAAGAAAGAAAATCATATGGCGTTATAACAACACAGGGGTGAGTAAACAATGACTGAATTTTCATTTTTGGGTGAACTAATCCTTTTAGAACCAAGGGAATGTAAACTTTTGAACTGGATCATTTGTTTAAATTCAGTTACCATTTTGTCTTTTGGAATACATGAGAATATCTGTTGTCAAATAGCTTCTTCAAGGTAGTACTAAATACATTTTTATGATCCCTCATTTTTTTTAAACAATAAGACAGATGCACCAGGGTTTTAGGTGCACAAGCAGTGCATAGAACTTAAACAATCATGAATTAACAATCATGTCCGTGTTAAATGGCCCTAATATTATCAGTGGGCTTTACCAGTGTTTTCGGATGTAGCATTTGCAGTCAAGTCGTGAGATGTAACTTCTCAGCGAGTGCTAATTATTACTGTGTTGACTCATAATTTTCCCAAACCAGTTGGCAGATAGACAAAAAATAAATCTCGGTATATATTATATCTTTAGATAGGGATCATTTTAGATAAAACTAAACTAAATTAAAAGGACAAATTGAAAATGAAGTAGAAATAAAAAACTAAATTAAAATTAAAAACAATAATAACTCTGGTTGTAATGACTAACGCAGCTTTCACTTTCTTTAGTCTATGTTTGAGTGGGGGGGGGGAAACAACAAATAACTGAAATGTCATCAGAACGCAATAAGAAGTGTGTTGAAGGACAGTTTTGTCTTCATACACCTAACATATGCTTTCATTCTGAAACCGCTTTGAAATTTGTTCAGCAGGATACTAATCATAAAATATAGAGGTGATTTTGTTACATTTATATTGACAATTGTTTTTTCTTAGTTGTGAAAGTTAAAATAAGCTTAAAATATTGATGTTGAGTTTACGGTTACAATTTGAATTCAGATTCATGAACAGATTTATTCGGACTCGGACTCGACTCGGACTCGGCCTGTTATGGACTCAGTCTTGAGTCCAACTCGGCCCCTTTTGGACTCGGACTTGACTCAGACTCGATTGTTTAAAGACTCGGACTTGACTCAGACTCGACTAAGGTGGACTCGAACCCAACACTACTCTAAACTGAAATAATCCTAAACGTGCCTTTTAATACAGAGATAATGCATAACTTAAAGTTTCAGTGTACTGAACTAATAGTCTATGTTATTTTGTCACTGTATATAATGGAAGCCACAGAATATATTGAAATAGTGTTAGTCAAAATGTTTGTGACGGTCACCCTCAGTCACCATTCACTTTCAAAATATGAGAAACAAATGGAAGTGAAAGGGGACTGACTTGCATTCTGTCTAACATATCCTTAATTGTGTTCAAGTCATATAGGTTTAGAACATGAGGGTGAATAAATGATAAAAGAATTGTAATTTTTGAATTATGTGCATAATGGGTGTAAGGATCACATAGTCACATGATCCATGCAAACAAGGTGTTATTAATAAAAATCAGATTGAAAGTAACTAGTAACTCACTTCTTGAGAATTATTTTAATTGGATACTTTCTTACTATTACTCAAGTAATTATTAACATAAGTACATTTACTTGAGTACAGGTTTTGGGTACTCTACCTACCTCTGATTGTAATCCAACAAAACAGGTTTACATAAATATAATCCTTAAAAAAAACATTAATTTAGCATTTATTGATAATGCTAAGTATTTATTCTTTTAAACTCCCATTCACCATGTGTTAATGTTATTGAATTTAGTTAAAAAATATTCTTTTAAGAAGATTAGAAAAGTGTATAAGCAAAATGACTGCTAAATTCTGAAACGGTTGTTTCAGAGAGTTGCCAAATACTCCAAAATTCTCAAGTGTTTTGCTACCTCAACAAAATGTATTTGACTATCACACACAGTCACTTGTATTTTGTAATGTAATGTTTTTGTAACATCAGTGTTTGTAATAAGTTCAAAAGGTGAGAAGCCACTGCTTCCTTTCTCCTAACCCTGAGTACTCTGAACTTCCATCCTTAAATAACAGAGTGCAGTGCCAACCAATGAGAAACTATGAGCCAGGAGGCAAAGCTGGGAAAGGGAAAAACAGGAGAAATGGCTAGAATATATGAGACAGCTGCGAACAGGGGCTGTTCCTTCTTCAGGGTAATGTTTACATATGAGCACTTAACCCACTATTGCCTATCTTTAGGAAAAAGTTTAAAGATACAGATCGACCTGTTGTTCCTCTATGTTAATCAAGAAGGCAAAAATTCACAAAGACCAACTCAAGACATGTATTATGATTCTTTCCTGTTGACTGCACAGCTTCGAACATTCTAAAAATAAAGCATTTACAGAACAATATTATACGTAACTAGCTTTTAAAATTTTCTGAAGAAATGCCAATGCAGCCTAGGCTGGGTGTTCTGAGTGGTTGTTGGAGTATATATAGGTCGATGCTAGTGTGTTCTGCATGGTTGCTCAGGACCTTGTTTGATGTATGTTTTCACTACATCCATTCAATGAACAAAATGCACATGAGATCAGTAAAAGATGTACATTCTGCAATCATGGCACTAATGCTAACATGCAATACATGATCATAAAATGCACCTGTTACCCACTGTTATTGTATTTTCTGATGAATTTTGGGGAAAGAAGCCACTTAAGGTCATGAAAAAAATATTTGTATACTTTCTTTTTTTTTTTTTTTACAAGAAAGACATTGATATTACAATGATGGATAATAATCACATTATATGGTCTTGAAAAAGTTCTCTACATGAGCGTTCATACAGATGAAGGTACATTTGCATCAGCTCACCAACTCTCTGTTGTTTTGGGCCAAAGGCAGTAAGCCGATATGGGGTTTTCTTGAAAGTTTGCACTGGTAAGTTTCAAATATAGTTGGTATTTTGATTCATTCCAGTGACTTTTGATTCCATTTCAGAGTCTTTTGAATCCGTTCACCAAAAATATTCATTTAGATTCATTCACTGATTCGTTCAGTGACCAGTTCTGCAAATTACATCTTTGCGCCAGCAGATGGCGACAAATGAACATCTTTTAAGTTTTAAACTAGCCAATGCTTTGAATGAGTCGTTCACAAGAAAAACATGTCTCAGTATACTATATTAAAATTTGTGTCTACAAATCCACTAAGAGACTTAAGCAGAGTTTTTAACCATCATAAGCATTTCCCTACAAATTACAACAAAGAATATCTATCATTTCACGAGTTCGTTTGCCCATATAATCTTTAATCTATTAAGGTTAAATTTATTTGGCTTGCTGTCCACGGTGGAGGGGCTCGAGGAAGCAGCTTCAACTCGAGCTCTAAATGTACCCCCCAAAAAAATGCTTACAATAAAGGACAGCGAGCACATGGATAAATCATAAATGCTTTATAGATGATTATATCCTTAGACGTGTATGCTGTAGTAGAACTGTTTATTATGTGCAATGTTTAACCCCCCCCAAATGAGGCAGCCACCTCTGGGTGAAAGTTTTAGACGAAGGACATTTATGCAGCTATAGGGTGCTGTACCATAGATATATTACATCTAATCGGCCAGCTTACGGAGGCAGCCTCATGTAAGGGCCCGATCCGGGTGGAAGGTTTAGACAAAGGACATTTATGCAGCTATAGAGGGCTGTACCATTGATATATTGCATCTAATCGGCCAGCTTACAGAGGCAGCCTCACGTAAGGGCCAGATCTGGGTGGAAGGTTTAGATTAAAGGACCGGTGTACGACAATAGGGAGTTATACCATAGGTATACTGTCAGATCAACTCACTTGTGACAGTAGCCTCGTTCAAATGTCTACCCAGAGACAGGGAAATATGGTGCTTGAAATTAACAGGAGGAGATGGTGACTGCAGTTGTAATGCTCGTTACAGTTGCTGTGAAGCAAAGACAAAGGGATTTAGCGGAAGCATGTTAAAACACTGCTGCAGCAGTAGAGTAAAGTGGGCCTCCTGCGGGAGCAGAGTTAAGGCAGTGCTGTGGCAGTGGAGTAGAGGAGATGGAATAGTAAAAAGTGGGGTATAGTGAAGGTGCTCTTATGGGAGCGAAAGGAGTACTGCTGTGGCAATATGGAGCATAGGCAGGAGCTGCTGCGGCAATATCAGGCGTGGTCGGGCGCTGTGGCATAGTATCAAATGGGGCAGTGCTGCGGCGGTACCAAGTGGGGCGCTGCTGTGGCAGAATCAAGTGGGCACACATGGCTTTATTGTGTATACACACACCTGTAAGGAAAGCACAAGGTTATTTTGGAGGTCATATCAGGCTCTATTTATTATGTGTTGGGCTCATTGCAACCATGAGCGAAAGAAATGCCAATACGAAGGCTAACGGGAAATGCTAAAGGCTCTTAAGATTACTGCACCACCACTGCACTCGAATGGGAGAGCTCATACTGCGTTTCGGACGGGAGAGCCCACGGAGTGAATGACATGAAATTTCACACTGCATTCGAATGGAAGAGCACACACTCCAATTAGAACGGAAGAGCCTGCATTGCAATCGAACGGGAGGGCCCACACTGCGATTCAAACGGGAGAGCCTGCAACCAATGCGCTGAGGCTCACACTGTATTCGAACAGGAAAGCCCACACTGCAATTTGACGGGAAAGCCTGCATAGCATTCGAACAGGAGGGCCCACACTGCGATTCAAACAGGAGAACCTGTGGCCAAATTGCATAGGCTCACACTGCGTCCGAACGCAAGAGCCCACACTGCATTCGAATGGCGGGTGGCGCAGAGTAAATAACCTTGCCGAATTGCGGTTTACGATGGGTATATATTTATGGAGCTATGCTCCTAGACTTTATAAGAGGAAACATGGTTGTGGTGTTATGGGAGATTTAGTGGCACGGCCTGAAAGGTTCCGCAGTTGCGGCACCTGGACAGCACATTTGCGCTGCTTTGTGGTGTCATGGGTGTTTGTCACATGGTCTGAAAGACGGCGCAGTTGCGGCACCTGTACAGCACATTTGCACTGTTTTGTGGTGTCATGGGAGATTGTCGCATGGTCCGAAAGATATCGTAGTTGTGGCACATGGACAGCACATTTGTGATGCTTAGGGATGTTTTGAGCCAATGGCAGAGGCACCGCAGTTGTGCTTTCTTAACAACTAAAATGTTTGCCATCTTTGGCTCCTTGGTAGATAATGGTGAAGTCTTGGAAAGATACCTAGGTAGAGAAAGCGAGAGGTAAACCTGTGTACAATCCAGTGACAGGAATTTAAATGGGCTCTCGCAGGGACCTGCAGGAAGTAATACTGGTGAAACCCCTGAGGAAGGCACAATTCAGGCGTTGCTGTAGAAAAGACAAAATGATCATATTTAGGTGAAACTTATACTAGGGAGACATTTCACACCCCTGTGAATAAGAAATAATCTGTGAAAAGTTAGATCCATGGCAATTGGAGAGTGGGCTGCACTTGTGCCGGTAGAGGGAAAACTTCTGCTAATGCTTATTTGAGGGGAAAGCATGAGGTCGACGTTTCGAGGATATAAGTCTAGAGAGAAGAGAAAATGAATATTAGTGACATTTAGAAACAATAATGTGACCAACAGCATAAAATTATCTGGAAAATAAAAGAGCTTTAGCTCTGCATTGCAAACAGTAATGCAGGAGAAAATGGACTTACAATCATTATTCACTTGTGGCCATTCACTCCTTAGGAGTACTGTATGACTGCCACCTGCTGTACAATATATGTCTTGCATGATTGATGTATCTGCATTGCAAGAGTTTGAGGAGATACTCCATACTACCCCCAGAAAATCAGAGAAAGAGAGCGTGAGAGAACGAGAGACCGCTGAAGTGCTGCTAAGAGGAAACACCTGTGCGCTAGAACGAGATTTAAACAGTCAAGCGCGTGGGAATAAAATGTAGACAGTTGAGATGAAAAGACTGGTGCATGGCCATATGAAGCAGTAGCACTGGTATATGGTGAAGCAGTTGCCGGTTTTGTGGAGGCAGCCTCAACGCAATATGGTCTGCTTCGGCGAGTAATGATTAAAAAAGGAAGAAAGGCAGGGTAGAAACCACAGTTAAAGTGGCAGCTGCCATTATCACGGTGTATGCAAATAGTGAGCTGCTGCGGCAGCTTTCGTTGAATAACATAATGATATTGATAAAATAGCTTATCTGATAAGGAGGACGAATGCTTCACTTGGAGTAATAGGACATCGCATGGATCTGTCGCGGGTGGGCGGGGCCAAATGCTGGAAACAGCTGAGACCGAAGAGAGGTAAGCAGCTGCTTATATACTCTGGCTGTTAATTGAAAGTTTAGATGGGCTCGTTCCTCCCAAACTTACGTTTAGGAACTTAATCATTGTAAACTGAGCATGAATTTTTATCTAAAACAATTCTAGCCTAAAAATTATTATAAGTTTCAATAAAAAAAATGTCTTGATGTTATTGTCTTGTGTGGTCATCAGTCACTTTTATTCATAATTCACCTGTCTACTTTTCATGAACGATATTCAATGAGAACAATTTAAAACAATATATTTTGTCAAATGCTGGGCTTAATTTTTACTAAGACATAGAAAAAGGACAACAAAAGCTTTTTTAATTTGAACTGTATGGTCTTTTGCCATTTTTACACATTTGACTAACATGCTGAACTGAACGAATGACTTGCCCCCTCTTGTTCAATCAGTCAGCAGATTCTCTGCGAGATTACTTATTCATTCATTGAATTTGTGAACGTGTATCAGTACATTCAGTTCATACAAACAAGATGTCTTGCTTTTTTCACACTCCAATGACTTACTGGTTCAGAGATGAGCGTGTTCGTTCAGTGGGTCAAAACAATTATATGCTCCTTCACAAGTTAAGTCATATTTATTTGTACAGTGCTTTTCACAACACACATCGTTTCAAAGCAGCTTTACAGAAATTATGCTGTAACAAATTATGCTATTAAAGTCCTCAATGTGCGATTATAATGAATAATTATATTAAAAAGCATGCCATAAAAACTATAGTCTTTAGGCCCCCAGTGAGCAGGATGAAGGCGACTGTGGCAAGAAACACAAAACACCATAAGATGTAGATAATGGAGAAAAATAACCTTGGGGGAAACCAGGCTCATTGGGGGGGGGGGGGGTGGCATTTCCCATCCCACACTTGAATGCTTTTGGCTTGCACAACAGTCAGTCTTTACATGCAAGAAAGCCACCAAATCAGTCTTGCAATTCAAAGAAGAGCTCATTTGCTTCCAATGGGAGACACTTCAGTGTTGGGTACGAGTCCACCTTAGTCGAGTCAGAGTCAAGTCCGAGTCTTTAATCAATCGAGTCGGAGTCAAGTCGGAGTCCAAAAGGGGCCGAGTCGGACTCAAGACTGAGTCCATAACAGGCAGAGTCCGAGTCTAGTCCGAATTAACTTGGTCATGAATCTGAATTCAAATTGTAACTGTAAACTCAACATCAATATTTTAAGCTTATTTTAACCTTCTCAACTAAGGTAACACCTCTGTTTACAGTATATATTTTATGATTAGTATCCTGCTGAACAAACTTCAAAGTGGTTTCAGAATGAAAGCATATTGTAAAGGGGGTTCAGTGGAAAGGAGGAGGCGAGAACCGGCTTGACAACTTAAATAATAATTTAATAAACAACTTAAACAAAAACACACAGTACAGCTGCCTGTAATTCTCTCTCTCTCGAACTGCCGTCCCCGGCTGCCTTTATCCCTCACGCGCCCCATTAGAATGAAGAGTGCGTGCTGGTGTGTATGGATGCAGAAGATCACATATATAACGAGGTGCCAGATCATTGAGACCTTTGTATGTCAGGAGAAGAATTTTAAACTTAATACGGCATGAGACAGGCAGCCAGTGAAGAATAAACAAGATGGGAGTAATATGTGCAGAACGCTTGGTGTTAGTGAGAACTCTAGCTGCAGAGTTTTGGATGTATTGTAATCGGGCAATAGTTTTAGCTGGTAGGCCAGTAAAGAGGGAGTTACAGTAGTCAAGACATGATGATATGAAAGCATGAACTAGTGATTCTGCATCCTTCAAACTGAGAATGGGGCGAAGTCGTGCAATGTGACGTAGATGGAAGAAAGCAGTTTTAGCGATGGTTCTAACGTGGGCTTCAAAAGTAAGAGATGGATCAAAAGTGATTCTCAGATTCTTAATGGTTTTAGAGGGTTTGGTCAGATTTCCATCAATATTGACACAAATGTCAATATTTCTTATAAGTGTTTGTGGCCCAGAAATCATGATCTCATTTTTGTCAGCATTGAATTTGAGGAAATTACTGTTTAACCAAACTTTTACATCATTGATACAGGCAGTTAATGAGCTGATGGCATGTGTTTCATCAAAACGTGCAGATGTATAAATCTGGGTGTCATCAGCATAGCAGTGATAACTGAGACCATGACGATGGATGATCTAACCTGTGGGAGAACGTAAATTATGAACAGTAGTGGACCTAGTACAGAACCCTGGGGGATACCCTGAGTGAGAGGAGCAGTAGGGGATTTGTTTTTCTTAATAGAGATGAAATACTGTCTGTTTGTGAGGTAGGAAGAAAACCAGGATAGAGCAGTGCCAGTAATACCAATATCTGAAAGTCTGGAAAGCAGTGTTTTGTGGCATACAGTGTCAAAAGCAGAGCTCAGGTCAAGCAAGATCAGAATACTGAGAAATCCAGAGTCAGTAGAGAGGAGGAGATCATTAATAACCTTCAAGAGAGCAGTTTCAGTGCTGTGGAATAGGTGCAAACCAGATTGGAAAGGGTCAAAGAGATTATTAGCTGCAAGATGTGATTGTAACTGGGAGGCTACAACATTTTCCAGAAGTTTAGATATAAAAGGCAGTTTAGAAATAGGATGATAGTTGCAGAGGGAAGATGGATCTAAATTGGGACCTTTAAGGACTGGTGTAACAGCGGCAATTTTAAGATCAGTTGGAACAATGGCAGATGCAAGAGATGTGTTTCATATGCGAAATAGGTGCCGAAATGACTGACTCACAGTGTTTAAGAAGGGAGGTTGGGGCAGGGTCCAACTGACAGGATGATGAGTTAGAATATAAAATTAAATCACTGAACGATGATGGGCAAGTGGGAGTGAAGGTGGAGAAAGGGTGGACAGGGTGTTCAGACAGACATTCGTGCAGAGGATCTTCAGTAATGGTTGATGTGAATGTTTGGTAAATGGAAACAATTTTATCTTGAAAGAAGTGCAGAAATGAGTCACAGAGTTCATCAGAGCTGTGTGAGTCCTGAGCCGGCGGGTGAAATAGCTTGTTCACCGTAGCAAAGAGGGCTCTAGGTCTACAACTTGCTTTTTGGATAATAGAGGAAAAGTACA
This sequence comes from Myxocyprinus asiaticus, assembly GCF_019703515.2. Lineage (NCBI taxonomy): Eukaryota > Metazoa > Chordata > Actinopteri > Cypriniformes > Catostomidae > Myxocyprinus > Myxocyprinus asiaticus. Next base: position 3,441,752 of record NC_059348.1, on the reverse strand, counting down.
TTGAACGTGCAGTGTTGAGTGCTGTTCTGTACTTTAGCTGATGTTCTGTAAGAGATAATGAATGAACAGTGTGGTCTGTTTTTCTACAGAGTCATTCAAGACGACGACCCACTCTCTTCATTTCCTGCAGTTCAGGAGTAAACCAAGGTGATGAGCGAGAAGAGGGCACCAACTTTGTCTTAATGGGGGCGTGCTCCTCAAGAGCAGCTGAGATAGCTGAATTTTAATTTGAGATGATGTTGGAAGGAAAGGACAGTTTCAAAGAGTCAGAAAGTGCGGGTGCACAGACAGAGGTGGAGAATGATGAGGGGTCGACTACTTTTAGGTTGCGATAAGATACCACAGTTTTCTTGTATGACTTACAGCGAGGAAAATTCTATATGTTTGTGATCTGAGATGCCAATTTGTGTACCAGTTGTAAAAACATTATTAAGACCTGATGTACAAATTAAGTCAAGTATATGACCATGGGTATGGGTAGAAAAATTCACATGCTGTTAAACTGAAGCATTCAAGAACATGTATGTGTTCAGTTGTATTTGAACAGTCAGTATCAACATGGATATTGAAATCACCAAGCTGTATAACATGGGGAGACATAGCACAGGCAAAAGAGTGAGTATTTCACTAAGTTCAGAGAAAAAATGAGGCTGATACTTTGGAGGTTGGTAAATCAATAACACAATGAGAGGAGTTTCACCAATTTCACCAGTTATTGTTTATTAATTGCTTTTCCCCTCCACTCAAACATAGACTAAAGAAAGTGAAAGCTGCATTAGTCATTACAACCAGGGTAATTATTGTTTCAAATATTAATTTAGTTTTTATTTCTACTTCATTTTCAATTTGTCCTTTCAATTTAGTTTATTTTTTATCTAAAATTATGCCTATCTAAAGAAATAATAGTCTATACTGAGATTTCTTTCTTCGTCTCTATCTGCCGACTAGTTTGGGAAAATAATGAGTCAACACAGTAGTAATTAGCACTTACTGAGAAGTTACATCTCACGACTTGACTGCAAGTGCTGCATCCAAAAACTCTGCAAAAGCCCACTGCTAATATTAAGAACATTTAACACAGACATGTGTGTCTAGTTAATTCACAGAAAATGGCACAATACGGGGCAGTTCTGCGCACTGCTCGTGCTCCTAAAACCCTGATGCGTTATCGTGTGTTATCATTTTAAAAATGTATTTATTACTGCCTAATTTAAACCCTGTTTATCGTTTGGAAGTTGTTATACATGCTTTTATTTCTTCAAGATTAGATTACTGCAATTCATTGCTCTGTGGCATTTCTCATATTTCACTGTCACGTCTGCAGTTAGTCCAGAATGCTGCTGCCAGATTGCTGACTGGGACAAAAAAAACACAACAACATATCTCCGGTGTTAGCATCTCTTCACTGGCTTCCAGTCAAATTTAAGATTCAGTTTAAGATTTTATTATTTACTTTTACGGGATTACATGGCATGGCTCCTCCCTATATTACAGATCTCCTTCAGCATCATATGCCTTCTAGACTACTAAGGTCTTCGCAGAGTTTACTTTTAACGATCCCCAAGTCAAAGGGAGATGGGGCCTTTTCAGTGGCAGCTCCATGGCTTTGGAATAGCTTTCCACTACATATCAGGTCCTGTACATCAGTTGATGTTTTTAAATCTTATTTGAAAACTAATCTTTTTCACTTGCTTTTAACTGTGCTTAATGTGGGTTGCTTATTTTATTATGTGTTACTGTATTTTCTACATTTTGTATGTATATGATCTGTTTATGCTATAATGTGAAGTACTTTGGTCAACATGTATTGTTTTTAAATGTGCTATAGAAATAAAATTGATTGACTGATTGATTGAAGAAGCTATTTGACAAAAGATACTCACATATATTCCACAAGACAAAATAGTAACTGAATTTAAACAAATGATCCTGTTCAAAAGTTTACATTCCCTTGGTTCAAAAAGGATTATTTCACCCAAAAAATTTAATTCAGTCATTCTTTACTCACCCCTGTTTTGTTATAACACCTTATGACTTTATTTCTTTTTCTTAACACAAAGGGAGTTTATGGTGACCACCTCTTCAAGCTTCAGCAGAACACAGAAGTATAATTCAGAAGTCTGATAAATTATTTTATGTGACTCATATCTTCTTCTGAAGGAATATGATAAGGTTTGGTGAGAAACAAACCAAAATCTGATGTATTATTTAGTGAAATGCTTCACCGCCCATTGATCTCCTGTGCACATTGATGAGACAGACTGCATGAGAGCAAACCCTTTAATATATGGAAAGCCAAATTATCTTTTAATGTTCCCAGCGTTACTCGTCATAATTGAATTTTTACTAGTAAGAATTCCAATTACAGAGCTCTCTAACTGAATTTTTACTAGTAAGAATACCAATTAGAGAGCTCTCTATCTGAATGCTTACTTGTCGTAAGTTTCCATTGACTCCCATTCATTTTTAATTACAGAGCTCTGAAAATGAATTATTACTAGTAATAATTCCAATTACAGAGCTCTCTAATTGAATTTTTACTAGTAAGAATTCCAATTAGAGAGCGCTGTAATTCCATTTTTACTAGTAAGAAATCCAATTAGAGAGCTCTCTAATTTAATTTTTACTAGTAAGAATTTCAATTGCAGAGCTCTCAAACTGAATTTTTACTAGTAAGAATCACATTAAAGATATGTTTAATTGCAGGGCTCTGTAACTGAATTACAGAGCTCTGCAATTACATTCTTACTAGTAAGAATGCAATTGTAGAGGTCTCTAACTGGAATTCTTACTGGTAAGGACATAATTGTAGAGCTCTGCAATTGCAATTCTTACAAGTAAAAATCAATTGTAGAGCTCTGTAATTGAATTACAGAGCTCTGCAATTACATTCTTACTAGTAAGAATGCAATTGTAGAGGTCTCTAACTGGAATTCTTACTGGTAAGGACATAATTGTAGAGCTCTGCAATTGCAATTCTTACAAGTAAAAATCAATTGTAGAGCTCTGTAATTTAATTACAGAGCTCTGCAATTAATTTCTTACTAATAAGATTGCAATTGCAGAGTTCTATAATTGGAATTCTTACTAGTAAGAATGTAACTGCAGAGCTCTTTAATTGTAATTCTTACTAGTAAGAATGTAATTGCAGAGCTCTGTAAATCAATTAGATTTTTTTTTGGTGGCAGATAAGTGTGTCCTTCATAAAATACAGTACACACTGTGACAGTATGTGGTTTCGGACGCGGACATGGTGTTATGGATCAACTGGGGATCATGTTAACTGGGGATGTGTGCATGCATGTGAATAACTGTACTTGCCTTTTCAGCAGATTTGTACAATGTGAATTGTCAATGAGTAAAAAAAAGACATTTTGCACAATATAAAACATTTTTTTGGTATCATTATTAACCCGCTTGTTTCATCAGTGTCTGTTCCAATAAATCTGACAATTTTTAAGAGCACTTTTAACGGTTTCACAGGGTAACATCTGGTTTCCCATGTTAACGTGGGACATTGGTTTGAATGGGAACTGGCGATTACACTTGTCAAGAGCAGTAAATCGCAAGTGGAATTCTTTTATATGCAACACTAAAGCATCATGTGTCAATAATAGGCATATACACTTAAATTACTTCCATTTATTAAAAAAATTATAATAATAGTTTGATAAGTTTAAGAAAATTATTGTTTGCAAATGACAGAAAAGTTGGTTGGTCTAGTGGTAGTGTGTTATTACTAGGCAATAAGAGCCACACAGAAATCACATTAGCTAGGTTAGCTAAAATTTGTTAATAGTGATGTTTGACTTTGGATCATGAGCAAGCAGAGGAAAGACACTCTCTAGCATTTAATTATGACAATAATAATGATGATAATGATGATAATGTGTGATCTACCTATTGAATACAGTCTGAAGTTAATGAATAGTGCAAATTACAATTACCTATACACACTTACTGCAATACATGGTAGAATTACTATTATTAACCACAATAGTTTCAGTAACTTTCTCCTACCATTGAAAATGAACAAAGTGATTATCTAGTTAAAGCTGGGTCATTAGTTCAGCGGTAAGTAATTCTGGCAACTGTGGCAACTCACAAGTAAGGTAACCAACTGGACCTCATCTACATACATAACTGCTCCTCTGATCATGTTCTTGTTACTCCACTGCACACTTCTGATCACTTCATCCTTAGTTTCAACCTTAACTTGCCTTCTGGCGCAACACACAGTCCTCCTCAGATCTCTTTTCGGTGAAACCTATGCTCACTCTCACCCTCCCGTCTCTCCTCTATGATGTCATCCTCACTTCCTCCCTCTAACCAGTTCTCCTCACTTGATGCAAGTAATGCTACAAACTCTCTATGCTCCACTTTAACATCTTGTCTAGATAACATTTGTCCCCTCTCATCCAGGCCAGCCCACACTACACCCTCAACCCCCTGGCTATCCGATATTCTCCGTGAACATCGGAAATGGTGCAAATCGAAAGATCTTGCTGACCTAAGTATGTATCAGTCACTCCTCTCTTTCTTCTCTGCTAATGTCTCCACTGCAAAAACATCATAATATCACAACAAAATTAACAATTCTTCTGATACTCGCACACTTTTCAAAACTTTTTCCTCCCTCCTTTACCCACTTCCTCCCCCTCCCACATCATCTCTAACAGCTGATTTAGAGCACATTTTTCATAGATAAAATAACAACCATCAGTGGTCAATTCTCCACACCACAAACCCACAAATGCACATTAACATCACACACACTCACTCTTCCTTCTTTCTCTCCCCTCTCGGAAGCAGAACTCTCCAAACTTCTCCTTTCCAGCCATCTTCCTACCTGCCCTCTTGATCCGATCCCCTTAATCCTCCTTCAAGCCATTTCTCCTTCAATCTTACCTGCACTCACTCATATCATTAATATATCTCTTTTCACTGGTACCTTTCCCACCACATTTAAGCAGGCATGGGTAACCCCACTGCTTAAGAAACCCACTCTAAACCCTGCACTTTTAGAAAACTACAGACCAGTATCCCTCCTCCCATTCATCGCTAAAACACTTGAATGAGTCGTGTTCAACCATTCTCATCTTTTCATACACAGAACAAAATGCTAGACAGCAACCAGTCTAGCATCAAAAGCAGACACTCTACAGAGACTGTCCTGCTGTCAGTTACTGAAGTTCTGAGACTGGCGAAAGCAGCATCCAAATCATCCGTACTCATCCTTCTGGATCTGTCTGCTGTTTTCGACACAGTAAACAACCAGATTCTCCAGCTAACCCTCATGACAAAGGGCATCACAGGAACAGTGCTCCACTGGTTCAAGTCTTACCTCACAGTTAGGTCTTTCAGGGTGTCTTGGAGGGGAGAGGTGTCTAAGTCTCACCAACAAGCTACCAGAGTGCCTCAGGGTTCTTGGGTGCTTGGACTGCTCCTATTCTCCATTAACATGTCATCACTAGGATCCGTCATTCATGCACATGGCTTTTCCTATCACTGCTATGCTTATGACACACAACTCTACCTCTCATTCCAGCCTGATGATCCGATGGTAGCAGCCCGGATCTCAGCCTGCCTAGCAGACATTTCGTGTTGGATGAAAGATCACCACCTCCAACTCAACCTTGCTAAGACAGAGCTGCTTGTGCTTCCAGTGAGCCCAGCAATTCATCACAATTTCACCATTCAGCTAGACTAGTCAACGATTACACCATCCAAGACAGCCAGAAATCTTGGAGTTGTGTTTGACGATCAGTTGAACTTCACAGACCGCATCGCAAGGACTGCCCGGTCATGCAGATTTGCCTTATACAACATTAGAAAGATCAGGCCCTTCCTGTCGGAGCATGCTACACAACTCCTCGTCCAAGCTCTTGTTCTATACAGGATGGACTATTGCAACGGTCTTCTAGCAGGCCTTCCAGCATGTACTGTCAAACCTCTGCAATTGATCCAGAATGCGGCAGTGAGAGTGGTCTTTAACGAGCCCAAGAGAGCGCACGTCACGCCTCTCCATCAAATTGCACTGGTTGCCAATCGTTGCTTGCGTTAAGTTCAAGGCATTGATGCTTGCTTACAGAACAATCACAAGCTCTGCACCCCACTATCTAAACTCACTACTTCAGAATTATGTGCCCTCCAGAAGCCTGCATTCTGCGGGTGAACAGCACCTTGTGGTGCCATCTCACAGAGGCACAAAATCACTATCCCGAACCTTTACCTTGACTGTTCCCCGCTGGTGGAATGACCTCCCTAATTCCACCCGAGCGGCTCTGTCTTTAGCCTCTTTCAAAAAGCAGCTAAAGACACATCTTTTTCATGAACACCTAACCCATTCATACCAACGCAATACCTTCATGTTCTTTAAAATGCTATGTGTACTGCTTTTAGCTATGTGAGTCTTGTATTACAGCACTTATTATATTGTTGTCCCTTTTGTTGGATGAATCGCTTCTATTGTTCTCCTCATTTGTAAGTCGCATTGGATAAAAGCGTCTGCAAAATGAATAAATGTAAATATAAAGAAAATCAATAATAAATAGGTGCTGTTTATCTGTTTAGAGTTGCAGTCTGCTTTAGCAATAACTATTTTTTTTCTGACTATTTAAAAAGTTAACTCATCAAGGACCAGTTCAGGTTGAAAAAACTAACTAAGTGGACCACAAAAGACTACAGAAGCCTACATGCGTAGATATATGATGCCTAAAAAAACTTAATAGTCCAATATTAATAATATTTTTCAGAATTTTTATTTTGATATGTTGTTTTTAGTAAACTGTGAGAGACATAATGTGGGTGACTTGACTTAATGATGTTCTTTACCATGATGAAACCGCGAAACTCTGGCTATGTCTACGACATCAGGGGGTGATACAGCTGAATGCAGACAGAGATGTGTTCATTTATTTCTGTTTCATTATTTGTATTTATTTATCATTTTTCAATTGTATCACAAATGCCATGGACTCGGCTGGACTCCCAAGTCCCAAAGACTCGGGTCCGAGTCAAGTCTGAGTAAAAATGCATCCGAGTCTGTGACAAGTCCGAGTCCATTAAAATTGGACTCATAACTCGGACTCGAGTCCGAACTTGAGTACTCCAGCTCTACTTCAGTGAACGAGAACTGAAGTAGAGCTGGGGTACTCAAGTTCAGACTCGAGAGCTGGGGTACTCAAGTTCGGACTCGAGTCTCTGTGTGGAAATGAAAGACAACGATTCGTTTACTTAAAAGATTCATTCAAAAAGAAAAAAAAAAGATGTCACACCCGTTCTTTCTTTGATTTCGCTAGAAGTACATTGGCAGCTTTAGGGTTAGTGGCTTGTTCAAATCTACACTATAACCCCCAAGAAAATTAAAGAAAAAAGCCTTGCACCGTGGTACAATGATCACACTCATGCTCTCAAGAGAGCAGCTCAGAAAATGGAGCGCAAGTGGAAGAATACAAAATTAGAGGTATTTTGCAGTGCATGGAAGGATAGGGACAGCATACAGACAGGCACTAAAAGCTGCCAGGTCAGCATATTTTAGCAAACTCATAGAAAATAACCACAACAATCCTAGGTGTTAATTCAGTGTGGCTAAATTGGTTGGGAATAAAGCATCACCTGAACCAGATATTCCGTCGCAGCACAATGGTAATAACTTCATGAATTTCTTTACTAATAAAATTTAAATAATCAGAAATAAAATTGGAACTATGCAATCAACTGTCACAGCACCTCAGAAAACAGTCTCATAACTTTCCTCATAAGCAACTTCAATCCTTTACTGTCATAGGTCATGAAGAGCTAACAAAACTTATCAAAAAATCAAAAGCCACAACATGTTAGGTCCAATACCAACTAAGCTCTTAAAAGAGGTATTCCTAGTAATCTCAGAACCTCTTCTTAATATTATTAACTCCTCACTATCCTTAGGACATGTCCCAAGAAACTTAAAATGGCAGTTATCAAACCGCTTATTAGGAAGCCACAGCTTGATCCTAGAGAATTGGCTAATTACAGACCGATTTCAAATCTATCATTTATGTCAAAAATATTAGAAAAGGTAGTGTCCTCCCAACTATGTTCATTTCTACAGAGAAATGGAATATATGAAGAATTTCAGTCAGGATTTAGGCCCATCACAGTATAGAGACTGCACTTATCAGAGTTACAAATGACTTGCTCTTATCATCTGATCACAGCTGCATTTCTCTTACATGATAGATCACTACATTCTCTTGAATATGATGGAGAATTATGTTGGCATTAGTGGACTTGCATTAGCATGGTTTAGGTCCTATTTATCAGACCACTACCACTTTGTCTATGTAAATGAGGAATTGTCAAATCAAACAAAAGTTAAGTATGGAGTGCCACAGGGATCAGTTTAAGGACCTCTGCTTTTCTCGTTATACATGCTTCCCCTGGGTGATATTATCAGGAATTATGGAACAAGTTTCCACTGTTATGCCAACGATACCCAACTTTACATTTCTTCTAAACCCAAAGAAAATTCACAATTCTACAAATTAGCAGAGTGTATCAACAAAATCAAAGATTGGATGGCCTTCTACTCAATTCCGATGAAACAGAGGGAATAATGATTGGACCAAAAACCTCTAAAAGGGGGGAGTTGCGTGACGCCATGCGTGGGTCTGACGTGTGAATGGCGAGCTCTGCACACTTTGCTAGTTTTATTACTATTTGTATCATAAACTGGTGAGAATCGATACATCCTAATTCTTAATTGTCCTATGAAGACAATATGTCAAAGAATTCAAAGTCCTTGGGTGCTGGAGACATTAAAAGACACTTACATACTCAAGCTGATACCCCAGACAGGGCCGGAGACCAGGAACTCAATTTGGACAGTGCGGCAGGAGAAATCCAATGTCAGCTGTCCAGCATGTCTAATATCTAATGCTGGCGAAGGTCGTGGCAGACTCGGAGGATCTTGCTGTAATACGACGATCGATCACTGCGATGGAGATGAAATTCTCTGAGTTGGTTACAAGATTGTCAGATGTCGAGAGAAGGATCGATTATCTGGAGTCATTGGAGAGGGAATTAGCTGCTAACCTGCTAGCGACCAAGATAGACTTGGAACGCATCTAGGAAAAGTTGGAAGACCTTGAGAATCGTAATCGGTGAAACAACGTATGAATTGTTGGAATTCCTGAGAATGAAGGCGGCCGAGATATGGTGAAATTCCTAGACGAGCTCTTCCTGAGTCTGCTCAACATAACATGCCATAAGCTGGAAATCAAGCGAGCTCACAGAGTCCCGGCTCGGAGATCCGTGGAAGGAGACAGGCCCCGAACAATTCTGGACAAATTTCTGAGATCATCCGATAAAGATCTTGTGTTACACCAGGCGAGGAGTAAAGGAAAGCTTTCTTGGAAGAACCACAGCATTTTCTTGTTCCCAGACCTTTTTTTGACAAGAGAGAAACGTGATCGATTCAAGGAATGCAAGAAACTCTTACATCAACAGAAGATTGCTTTCGCTCTGATGTTTCAGGCTAAACTGAGAATAGATATCAAGGATGGCCGTAGAGAATTTACATGCCCAAAGCAAGCACTGTCCTTCATAAAAACATTGGAGTGAGTAAGCCATTTGGTGATTTTCATGTTGCTGCTTAGTGAACCGACTCTCTGAACATACACTCAACTGCCAGAGGAAGCTGGGCACCATTTTCATTTCTTTTTGTGCTGGTTCCGCCTAGCGGCTGGAGTTTGTTTTGTGTAATATAATTTCTTCGGGACAGCTTGTGGATAAATCTGTATGTTTTTTTGTGTTTATTTTTGTGTTTATTCAGTTTATGGGGTGGAGTTTGTTTTATAGACTATATTTTGCTGTGTAATTCTGTCTCACAAGAATTTTACAGAAGCACCAGACTTGAGCAATCTGATGGCAAAGTTGTCGCGAGGACTGTTTGAGTTTGGAGGGATGAATGCTGGTTGGTGCTGTCGTGCACGGGGTTAATGCGCACGTTTTTCTTTCTTCTGTTTTTTTTAATTTTTTTCGGAGGAAGTTCGGGGGTTGTTTGTTGCACTAATGGGGAATGTGGTCTTTATAATTTTCTTTTTCACACACAATCTATTTTTTCTAATATGTCAAAATGTCAAATGTTAATATGAGTGGACAGTCTCTCTCCATGTGGAATGTGAATGGGTTGGGGCACCCCATAAATAGAAGAAAGGTTATTTATTTTCTTAAACGTAAAAAATATGATATAGTATTTCTGCAAGAAATGTATCTTTCCCCGCAGGAAGCTGAAAAATTTGGGAAGATATGGGGTAGACATGTTTTCTTTAGTGCTGGCTCAAGTAAGAACAGGGAAGTCATTACATTGATAAATAAACATCTACAATTCAAATGTCTCAAACAGATTAAAGATAAATTAGGAATAGTCATTATTGTTTTAGCAGAAATTAAGGTGCAAAGATTGATTTAGGCTAATATTTACACACCTAACGCTGATGACCAGGGCATTTTATAGATCTTGAAGGGATGTTGAAAGCCGCTGACACCCCTCATGATATAATATTGGGAGGAGACTTTAATCTATTGATGGACTCAGTCCTTGATCATAGCAAAAGTGTATAGCAAAAGCCCCCTAGAGCAACATTTACGCTTCACAGGATGTGTAAAAATCTTGGTCATACAGATATTTGGAGACTTTTTGAACCCATCTGGTAGGGACTATACATTTTTTTCATCAGTCCATAAGATTTATTCTAGAATAGTTATATATATATATATATATATATATATAAGGCTGAAATCGATGTTTATATGGAGACCAACTGGTCCTCAGTTTCCTCTGTGGGCATGGCTTGGGAGGCATTTAAGGCAGTTCATAGGAGAAGGATCATACAGTATGCCTCATTCATTAAAAAATCCAAAGTACAAGAACTTGTGGAGTTGGAAGGGAATATTAAAAAAGTCGAGGCAGAGCTGAAGCACCGAATGTCATCTGATGGCCTCAGAGAATTGATCCGATTGAAATACAGATATAATACTATTTTGTTGTGGAAGGTATAGTTTTGGCTATTCTGGGCAAGACAGTCATACTTTGAGTTGGGGGATAAATATGGGAAGCTTTTGGCCAGATATATAAAGCAGAGAGAGTCTTTTCCTACCACCCCCCTGAAATCTGCTGGTGGTAAAATATTTACCTCGGCCATTCATATTAATAATGCTTTTAAAGAATTCTATCTTGATCTCTACAGTTCCACATCTTCCTCTACTGATGAAGATATTAGAAACTTTGTAGAACCATTAGAACTCCCTAAACTGATGACTGTGCCAAAAAATTCTCTCGATTCTGAGATAACGTTGGAGGAGCTTGAAGACAAGGCTCTGGGGACAGATGCTTTTCCGCTGAATTTTTTAGATTTTACGCTACAGAACTGGCTCCACTTTTGTTAGAATTTTATACGGAATCATTAAAGAATGGAAAGCTTCCGCCAACCATGACACAAGCCCGGATCAGTCTGATTCTTAAAAAGGACAAAGGTCCAAGCGAGTCTAAGAGTTACCGTCCAATTTCCCTGATCCAGTTAGACCTAAAAATATTGTCAAACATTTGGGCTAACCGATTAAGTTATGACATCTCTTATACATATAGGTCAGGTAGGGTCTATTCGGGGCCGTAGCTCTTCTGATAACATTAGGCGTTTCATCAATATCATGTGGTCAGTGGTGAATGATCAGACTCCGGTCACTGCAATCTCACTTGATGCCGAAAAGGTGTTTGATATGGTAGAATGGGATTATTGTTTTACGATTTTGGAAATATACGGGTTCGGGAATACTTTTATTGGATGGATTAAGTTACCCTTATAGACACCTGGTAGCAGAGGTACAAACAAATGGATTAATTTCAGATTATTTTACTCTGGACAGGGGCACCCGGCATGGTTGCTCTCTTTCCCTATTATTGTTCTGTCTTGCCCTGGAACCATTAGCATCCACGATAAGAAAGGAATATGATTTTCCAGGGGTGATGGTGGGAGGTATGGCACATAAACTTTTGCTTTATGCAGATGATATTTTATTATTCGTCTCCGACCCCACTAGATCTATGCCTTGTCTCCACAAAATTATGAATTCCTTTTCAAAGTTCTCAGGATACAGAGTCAATTGGTCTAAATACGAAGCTCTGGCACTGACAGCGTACTGCCCAGTAATGGCTTTTCAGCCGGGCACCTTCCAGTGGCCTAAACAGGGCATTATGTATTTGGGCATTTTATTCCCAGCAAAATTGTGTGATTTAGTTAGAGTTCATTTTGACTCCTTAATAAAAAGTTTTTTGAACAATGTGGACAGGTGGGCTTCATTACATTTATATATGACTGGAAAGTTAATGTTATTAAAATGAATTGTATTCCAAAATTCAACTACCTGCAACAATCTCTCCCTGTAGATGTCCCCCTCTCTTATTTCAAGCAATTTGATGGCATAGCAAAGTCCTTCATTTGGAGTGGTAAGCATCCCAGATTACATTTCAATAAATTACATAGGCCAACTGACAAATGTGGGCTAGGCCTACCCAAGATTTTGTTTTATTATTATGCATTCGGTCTCAGACATTTGGCTCATTGGTCGCTTCCACCTGAGAAAGCCCCTCCCTGGTTTTGTTTTGAACAGGAAGTTCTTGCCCCTATTTTGCCATTGCAAAGCCTTTCTATCAAACTAATCGGAGAAGTTAAGTTACACCCTGCTATCTCGCATTTGCACTCGGTATGGACAAAAGTGTCCAGATTGTTTAATTCGGACATTTATTTAAATGTTGGCTCAAGCATATGGCAGAATCCAAAATTATTTATTAATAAGTCCCCATTCTGCTGGTCAGAGTGGATTGTAAGGGGGGTTATTACAGTCAGTGACCTATATGAGATTGGAGTGTTGAGATCTTTTGAAAATATGGTTCAACATTTTAGGATTCCCAGATCTCAGTTCTTTAGGTATTTACAGCTGCGCCACCTGCTTTGTACTATTTTTGGGGGTAGTACACACCCCTAAAATGGCAGATACTCTGGAAGCAGTGATTACTGCATTTGGAAAAGGCCATGAGGCATCAGTCTATTACTCCCTGCTAATTCAGAGTCTGGGGGATCAAGAGATTATGGGAGAAAGATCTAAACTTGGTATTGGAGGGAGGAGTGTCGGCTAGGATTCTAAAAAACATCAAGTCTACATCTAGAGATGCAAGGGTGCGCCTTATGCAATTTAAGATTTTACATAGATTCTATTGGACCCCCTCTAGATTGTATAGGCTGGGTCTTAAAGACACCCACCTGCTGGCGATGCCAATCAGAAGATGGGGACACAGCCCATGTTTTTTGGTGGTGTGTTAAGATACAAGAATTCTGGTTGAGGGTCCAGAGTTTTATAATTGACATATTAGGTACTCAAATCTCATTTTGCCCCAGACTCTGTATTTTAGGTGATGGGGCGGTCATTGATGTAGGGTATATGTACATGAAGAATTGGATCCTGTCCGGTGTTATGATAGGCAGACAGGTTATCCTTAGAGGATGGAAGTCGGCTGGAGCGCCCTCGTTTCATGAGTGGTACGCGGAGATGGGCAGGTTAGCAGCATTGAAAGAGTTGTCATATAGAAGGCTAGGCAACATAGATTTGTTCATCAAGAAATGGGGCAGCTATTTAGCCTTTTTAGAAGGCTCTCATGGAGGGGCAGTGGAGGGAGATATGTTGCTTTAAATGTGTGTGTTGTAGCCTTTTTGTTTTTGAATGTAAACTTACATATATATATATTTCTAAAAATTTTCGACTGTTTTATTGTCTGTTTGTGTGTCTTTGTCAATTGGCATTTGACCACTGGGGTATCTGTTTGTGTTGGGTGGGGGAGTTAATGTTCGGGAGGAAGGTTTGTAAATTATATAATGCAATTCCAAATATTCTTTTTTTATTATTCTTTTTTTATTATTCTTTTTATATATATATATATATATATATATATATATGTGTGTTATATGGAATCAGTAAAATTGTTAATAACAAAAACCTCTAAAAATAAGCAGCTAAAATATAGTTTGATTCTCGATGGATGTACTGTTATGTCATCTTCTACAGCAAAGTTATGACTTGTTATGCTATATTTGATACCAATCTGTCCTTTGAAAATCAAATTTCCAATGTTTGTAAAACAGCATTCTTCCACCTGAGAAATATTGCTAAATTACGACACATGCTCTCTGTTGCCGATGCCAAAAACTAATTCATGCGTTCATGACCTCAAGAATAGATCACTGTTATGCATTACTGGGAGGATGTCCAGCAAGTTCAGTAAATAAACTTCAATTGGTTCAAAATGCAGCTGCGAGAGCGCTGACTAGTACCAAGAAATATGATCATATTAGCCCCATTCTATCGTCGTTACATTGGCAACCTGTTAAATTTCGTATTAATTTTAAAATTCTGTTAACTACATACAAAGCTTTGAACGGTCTAGCTCCACATTACTTAAGTGACCTTTTGACACACTATATTCCATCATGTTCATTACGATCACAAAATTTGGGCTTGTTAATAATTCCAAGAATATCAAAATCCACAAAAGGTGGTAGTTCCTTTTCATACTTGGCTCCTAAACCATGGAACAGTCTCCCTAACACTGTTCTGGATGCAGACACACTCACTCAGTTTAAGTCTAGATTAAAGACTCATCTATTTAGCTAGGCATACACCTAATTTATCCTTTAACTCACAATTAGGCTACTTTAGTTAGGTCTGCCGGAACCATAAACATCCATAATGATCTATAACTCTGCATAACATTGAATGGCATCTACGCTAATATCAATTTTTTTGATTCCATGTCCTTGCGATTCATATCCTGAGGTTACCAGAGCCAGCCAGATCCAGCTCCGTTCCTTCTTGGTATCGGACTCCACTGCTACGTGTCGCTGAAAGATGACGACAAACTACAGCCGGTGCCAGCCAGACATCACTTCAGTCTTTTGACTTCAGAGGACCCGCATCCTCATGCGACTCAAGTTAGAGGTTTACGTCTGGGCAGAGATAGATTATTATAGTGTGTTACTCTTGTGTATCAAGGTTGTTGCTTGTACAGTTTACGGACTGCCGAGTCCGCTCATTGCTGCTAATAATACTCAAGGTATTAATATAACTTACTGTTACCATGAATGAAATTTGCGGTGTTGTCATCCAACCACGTTGGGCTGTTTGTGCATTTCCACCATCGAAGGTGAGACCGGCACACTGAGTTTATCCATTAAAGAACCAACAACTGTGGCAGACAGATTACAAGCCGTTCACCACGTCTCTGAGTGATAAAACTAATGGTTGCCTTCTCTCCCACGATCGCTAAAACCGTGAGTGCCGTCACTCTGTTCTCTCTCGTACTAACCACACACAAACATACCCACACATACATTTGGTGAACAGACAACTTGGCGATAGAGCCCAGCTTTGTCCTTAAGTTATCATACCAGTGGAGACACGCATTAAACGGACAGATGCCATTAACCAGTCTCTCCACCCATATTCGTGGCACATTCTCTGGCCGGAAACCTCGCGTGATGTACTCTCCACGAGAGCCACAACCGTCATTTTGTGCCCTCCTTCTCTCCTTATGCACACGCGCGCACACACACACACATACACACACCCATTCACACACACAAACACATACCCTCCTCTCATGTATTTTAGGCTTATTTGTTACCATATCTAATCATGTTACTGTTTAGTTTGTAGTTGGAAGTCGGAAGTTTATCGACTGTATTGTATTGATTATTAATTTATATTACTGCATCAATAAACTTTGTTATACTTTAAAGAGAAGTGTTTTGGTATTATTCTACATGCACCTGTGTCAAGGGCTGGCAGGGGATGTCAGTGCTCGGATTCAAGCCTTCATTGTTTTCCTTTCCTTTTCTTAAGAGAACAATCCTATATTGAGACTGTTATACTGTCTGGTTATTAGTCCCTGATTCCCGGCAATATTAATCCTTATAAATATTCTATTGATTTTAATAATTAATAATTATCTTTGATAATTGTTGATTTGAAGGATTAATGAGCTAATGTTGATTCTAATCAATGTTCTATTGATTTTAATAATTAATAGTTGTCTTTGATAATAATTAATATTCTATTGATTTTGATGATAGTTATCTTTGATGATTGTTGATTTGAAGGATTAATAAGCTATTGTTGATTCTAATCAATGTTCTATTGATTTTAATAATTAATAATTATCTTTGATAATTATTGCTAATAACCAAACCCGCTCCTGAACGAAGCACCCAACAATGCCTTAGCAAGCACCACTACTAATTTACTTGTGTGATATTAATGTAAGATCATATTGTGTAATATGAGCTAAAAACGATTTTTTTTGGTGTGGATTGATGATGGCCATGTTTAAGGTGTCCATAGACAAGTGTGGAAAATATTGACTGAGGATGTCAGAGGAACAGAAAGCAGCATGTTTCTGTGTCTCGTTTTCGTCTTGTTTTTCCTCTTATTTCTCTTAGATGAAAAATGAGCAGGACACCGGCCGCCTGAGTAAATAAAAGCGCGAGTCTCGCGGGCCCTCATCCCCAGCTACTGGCAGCAGCCTCTGTTTGCCTGCCAAAGGGGATGCTGCTCCTGAAAGCCTACACCCTGCAGCTGAGGGTCTGTCTTTGTTTGCCTGCCAAAGCCTTCCTGAGCATCACCCATCCAACATCCTGCCAATTCTCGAGAGGAAGAACTCCATCTCTCAGATTGGTGCTTGTGCATTAATAAGGTCTTTTTAAGCATACCATGTACAGTATGTACCTCTCAAAACTAATTTGTTCTGTTTTGACCAGCAGAAACAAATGTTGTCCATCATATCAAATGAATATACATTAGCCGATCAAGAGACAACACATAAACCACACAACTACATTAAAATGAACACTCTTTACAGACAGTTCAAATTTTTACATTTTAAGTTATTACATTTTGAGCTGAGACATTTTGGAGCTGTGACAATTGCTCCTCCTGAGCAAATATAAACTCTTGAAAGACACTATGAAATTGCTTTACGAGCATAGTTTTCTTTCCGGTGTTAACGTATTTCCTGAAACAGGAAGTTTGGACTGGACATATTAAATAATTAATTCCTTCTTTTTAAACAACCAATAGCCTTTAGTTTACATCACAGCCATGAACCATGATTTTGTACTAGCTAGTCAGTTGCAGGTGGTATTGGGGAGGGGCATTCTCATTCACACATTTAAAATTTGTATATCTGCTAAAGAATATTTTGTAAACTTTTAGTAGTAGACTAGAATATAGGTGACCTCAAAGCTAACATACTCTATATGAAGTAAAAGGCACTGAAATGATATCATGGGATCTTTAAATATATCTAGTAGTGTTGTCAAAAGTACGGGTACTTTGTTGAGAGTCGATACTAGAATCAAAAAGATGTAAAGATACCAGTGTTTCTGCAGTACCGGTAGTACCAAGCATCCAGTGCCAACACAGTATGACTGACACACGACTGCTTTAAAATGCTCACAGGCTTATTTTGAACGTGTACTCTGTTACTCCTTGTAGACTGAAATGGACAATTAATCAAATAAAAATCATGACATGTCCTAGTGTGATTTATTAAACCGCTAAAGCTGCAATCTTACTGTGGAAGAGCTGCATACTTTAAATAAATCCGAGCGCTCATCCACTAGAAACTCCACAGACAATGAGAATCATTCACGTTGTATGAGATGACAGAGCAGAGCACTCATCCATTGTGAACCACGCAGCACATGTAAAATATATATTTATTTAGTTAAAATCACAGCATTTGCGCTTTAATCTCAGCTCAGCTTTATTGATATCACATTTAAAACAACAGAGTTGACCAAAGTGCTTCACAGTAATACAATTTAAAACATAACATTTCAAAATGACCAAATACACAAACACCAGTAGTTTAAAATACAAACATTCCAAAACTGTGTCCTACATTTCGTTTGTCAGACTCAAAGGACAGAGTAAAGAGAAAAGATTTCAGCCGTGACACGAACTGTTTATCCAGAAAAGTGAAGCATCCGGCAAAAAACATGTAATAATAAAAGCACAATTCAAAATAGAATCTAGATGCCTGAAATTTAAGAAATTTAATAAAAATATATTACAACTGTACAGTAAAATCACTATAATAATAGTAATAATTAATCAAAATATCACAAGCAAGACAGCTGTTGAATAAATGTTTGGCAAAAAAAATGCAATGACATGTTGAAAGTTCTATTTTCACTTGTTAAAAGTTTTAAGAATGTATTAATTAGACATCATTTTGATGATGAAATTAAATTAAACTTTAAAAAATGTTCTGGAAAGTTCTGGAAATTAATAATAATAATTAAATTACAATTATTAAAATAATTATTAAATAATTAAAAATAACTAAAGTGGTGTGTTCAGTAGCACATAATGTTAGCATATTTTTGCTGTGGTATCGAAATTGGTATGGAGAACCGTGAAATTTCACTGGTACCGGTACCGACAACTGAAATTTTGGTACCGTGACAACACTAATATCTAGAGCCATTTAAGGACACCCATTTACAAACTAGGAGTTCCCTATCTGTCACTCACTCGATGTTGGTGTCGATGTAGTGACACTAGGGGTCACTCTTGGGAGCCCGAGACACCTCTGGTCTTTGATAAAAGGCCAATGAAAATTGGCGAGTGGTATTTGCATGCCACTCCCCCGGACATACGGGTATAAAAGGAGCTGGTATGCAACCACTCATTCAGATTTTCTCTTCGGAGCCGAACGGTCATGCTCATTGAGCTGAATAGCACTGTTCATTCACCTCTGCTGGATCTGACGGCGCATTTCAGCGGCTTCTCCCTCCTCTGCACTGGTGCACTGCAGAGAATGCCCCTGGGCGCTTCGGCAGAAAAACTAGAGAGTATATCTTCTGAAAGAGCGTTTTTCCCCTCTAAAAGAGTATATTTCTCTAAAAGAGCGCACACACGGAATGTCTTTTTAAAGACAAGTCTTTCTAAAGATGCCTTTCCGATCGTGTGTTATTCCTGGTTGCGGTCGTTTTCTCTCAACTTCGGATGGTCATGATCGCTGTCTCTCATGTCTGGGCGCGACCCACACGGAGGCAGCATTTATGAATGGTTCATGTTCTCACTGCGAGAAGATGATGAGCTCTCGAGCACAGCATCGGAGAGCGGGCTTGTCCAGTCGGACGCAGAAGCCTCAGAGCTGGGCTTCCCCCTTCGGGCACGGTTGCCCAGTTACAGGCCGATGCCAAAATGACGGACATGCTTTCCCGGGCAGCCGCGACCGTCGGGCTAGAGTGGAACCCTCCGCTCTCCCCTGAACCCTCGCGGCTTGATGATTGGTTTCTGGGCTCGCGGCGCTGCTCAAAACAGCCGCGCCCCGCTCAAGTGCCATTCTTCCCGGAGGTGCATGAGGAGCTGACGAAGTCGTGTGAGGCACCTTTTACTGCCCATCCCCGACTCCGCAGTTCCCCCGCTCTCACTACCCTCATTGGCGGGGCGGCCAGGGGCTATAAGGCGATTCCCCCAGTGGATAAGGCGCTCGCGGTGCCCCTAGGCCTGCAGAGCGCCGCCACCTGGCGTGGACACCCTAAGCTCCTGTCCAAGCCCTGTAGGCTCACGTCGTCCCTGACGGCTAAGGCCTACAGCGCTGCTGGACAAGCCACCTCTGCCCTGCACGCCATGGCTCTCCTGAAGGTCCACCAAGCCAAGGCACTGAAAGAACTGCACGAGGGTAGTTCCGCCCCAGATTTGATGCAGGAACTGCGCTAGGCAACCGACCTCACCCTCCGGGCGACGAAGGTCACGGCGCAGTCTCTCGGGCGGACGATGGCCACACTAGTGGTCCAGGAGCGCCACCTGTGGCTCAACCTGGTCGAGATGGGCGAGGCCAACAAGACACGGTTCCTTGCTGCCCCCATTTCCCAGGTGGGCCTATTCGGCGACACCGTTGAGGACTTTTCCCAGCAGTTCTTGACGGTAAAGCAGCAGACGGAGGCAATCCGGCACATCCTGCCCCGGTGTGTCTCAAGACCCCGCACCCCATCTGCTCATCGCCAAGGGCGTCCCCCTGCGGTGACTGCACCGGCTCCGCCGCAGCCCGCCCCTCCGGCTCGGCCCCGGCGTGGAGCCCACCGCAGGAAGCCGACGCTACCCGTCTCACAGCCGGCACCGAAGAACCCACGGAGGTCCTCAAAGTGCCCCTGAGACGGGCAACCCAGGGACGAGGGAACCCACTCACGTGGAGCTGGTAGAAAGACCACTCCATCCCCCGGTGGAGGGCCGGGTGGAAAATCTTTTGTTGCCTTTTTGTTTGATTTCGCCGCACGCCCAAGTAGCTGCGGTACCCAACAGTTCAGCAAAAGAGCGGCTTCCTTCCTCCCTGGGTCACATACCCGGTGTGTACGGTCGTCGCCACGACTACCGTCCACGGGCTTTTTCTTGCAGAATTGGCGCTCCAGCGGTGCCCTTTCCGCCCCTGAGCACCCAGCTGTGGCACAAATCCACCCCCGATGTGACAGCCTCCACGGGTCGCGAGGACAGGCCTCTTCCTCCCCTGTCCCAGGCTGTTCCGGGGGTGGTCACAAGGAGCAGGTAAGTGCTTCGATGTCCCTAGACTCAGCACGGCCACGACGTGCTGTGGCACCTCATGCTCCGCCCCGCCGCGAAGCCCCACCTGCCGGTACGTCCGACGACGTTGTCCCCTTGGTCCCCCTCGCACGGAATTTGGACGCATGGCTTGCGTTTCCCAATCCATCACGGTGGCTGGTCCAGACCGTCCGACTCGGCTACGTGATTTAGTTCGCCAGGCGCCCGCCCAGGTTCAGCGGTATTCACTTCACCTTGGTCAAGGGTGAAAACGCTGTTACCCTGCGCGCGGAGATCGCTACCCTCCTACAGAAGGGCGCGATAGAACCTGTCCCTCCAGCCGAGATGAAGAAAGGGTTTTACAGCCCCTACTTCATCGTACCGAAAAAAGGCGGTGGGTTGCGGCCAATCTTGGACCTGCGAGTACTGAACTGGGCTTTACACAGACTCCCGTTCAAGATGCTGACGCAAAGACGCATTCTAGCAAGCGTCCGGCATCAAGATTGGTTCACGGCGGTAGACCTGAAGGATGCGTACATTCACGTCTCGATCCTTCCTCGACACAGACCCTTCCTGCGGTTCGCTTTCGAGAGTCAGGCATATCAGTACAAAGTCCTCCCTTTCGGCCTGTCCCTGTCTCCTCGCGTCTTTACGAAGATCGCAGAGGCTGCCCTTGCCCCGTTAAGGGAGGTGGGCATTCGCATTCTCAACTATCTTGACGACTGGCTAATCTTAGCTCACTCTCGAGATGTGTTATGTGCACACAGGGACCTGGTGCTCTCACACCTCAGCCGACTAGGGCTTCGGGTCAACTGGGAAAAGAGCAAACTCCTCCCGGTTCAGAGCATCTCTTTTCTCGGTTTGGAGTTGGACTCAGTCTCCCTGACGGCGCGCCTTACGAACGAGCATGCCCAGTCGGTGCTGGCCTGTTTGAAGGCATTCAAACAGAAAACAGCAGTTCCACTGAAACATTTTCAGAGGCTCCTGGGGCATATGGCATCCTCGGCGGTGGCCACCCCGCTCGGGTTGATGCATATGAGGCCGCTTCAGCACTGGCTCCAGACTCGAGTCCCGAGACGGGCATGGCACCACGGGACACACCGCGTGGCCATTACATTGGTCTGTCACCATCTTTTCAGCCCTTGAACCGACCTCTCGTTTCTATGAGCAGGTGTTCCTCTAGAACTGGTCTCCAGGTGCATCGTGGTCATGACAGACGCCTCCAAAATGGGCTGGGGCACTGTTTGCAATGGGCACGCAGCCACCGGCCTCTGGACGGGTCCGCGGCTGCGTTGGCACATCAACTGCCTCGAGTTACTGGCAATTCTGCTTGCCCTGTGGAGGTTCCAGCCGTTGATCCAGGGCAAGCACATGCTAGTTCGGATGGACAGCAAGGCAGCGGTAGCATATGTCAACCGCCAAGGCTGTCTGCACTCCCACCGTATGTCACAACTCGCCCGCCGTCTCCTCCTCCGGAGTCAGCAGCACCTCAAGTCGCTGCGAGCCACTCACATCACGGGCAATCTCAACACTACAGCGGATGCGCTGTCACGGCAGGTTTCCCTCAGGGGAGAGTGGAGACTCCACCCTCAGATGGTCCAGCTGATTTGGAGTCGATTCGGTTGGGCACAGGTGGACCTGTTTGCCTCCCAAGAATCCTCCCACTGCCAGCTCTGGTACGCCCTCACCGAGGCTCCCCTCGGCATAGACGCGCTGGCACACAGCTGGCCCCCTGGCATTCGCAAATATGCGTTTCCCCCAGTGAGCCTACTTGCACAGACCCCGTGCAAGGTCAGGGAGGACGAGGAGCAGGTCGTCCTGGTAGCACCCTACTGGCCCACCCAGATGTGGTTCTCGGACCTCACGCTCCTCGCAACAGCCCCCCCCCCTGGCAAATTCCCCTGAGGAAGGACCTTCTTTCTCAGGGACGGGGCACCCTCTGGCACCCGCGTCCAGACCTCTGGAATCTCCACGTCTGGTCCCTGGACGGGACGCGGAAGACCTAAGTGGCCTACCACCCGCGGTGGTAGACACGATCACTCAGGCTAGGGCCCCCTCTACGAGGCACCTGTATGCCTTTAAGTGGTGTCTATTCGCTAAGTGGTGTTCTTCTCGACACGAAGACCCCCAGAGATGCGCAGTCAGATCAGTGCTTTCCTTCCTGCAGGAGAGGTTGGAAGGGAGGCTGTCCCCATCCACCTTGAAGGTGTACATTGCTGCCATAGCAGCACACCACGACGCAGTTGATGGTAAGTCCTTAGGGAAGCACGACCTGATCATCAGGTTCCTAAGAGGTGCCAGGAGGCTGAATCCTCCAGGCCGCACCTCGTTCCCTCATGGGATCTCTCCGTAGTTCTTCAGGGTCTACAGAGAGCCCCCTTTGAGCCTTTGCAGTCAGCCGAGCTTAAGGCACTCTCCCTGAAGACTGCCCTCCTGACTGCGCTCACTTCCATCAAAAGGGTAGGTGACCTGCAAGCGTTCTCTGTCAGCGAAACGTGCCTGGAGTTCGGTCCGGGCTATTCTCACGTGATACTGAGACCCCGACCGGGCTATGTGCCCAAGGTTCCCACCACTCCTTTTAGGGACCAGGTGGTGAACCTGCAAGCGCTGCCCCAGGAGGAGGCAGACCCAGCCCTGTCATTGCTGTGTCCGGTGCGTGCTTTACGCATCTATCTGGATCGCACCCAGAGCTTTAGAGTCTCTGAGCAGCTCTTTGTCTGCTTTGGTGCACAGCGGAAAGGAAGCGTTGTCTCCAAGCAGAGGATCACCCATTGGCTTGTTGACGCCATAACTATGGCATATCTCGCCCAAAACATGCCGCCCCTGGTAGGGCTATGAGCCCATTATACCCGTGGTGTAGCGGCTTCTTGGGCCTTGGCCAGAGGTGCCTCTCTAACAGATATTTGCAGAGCAGCGGGCTGGGCAACACCCAACACCTTTGCAAGGTTCTACAACCTCCGGACAAGCGGATACGCCCGGGATAGCCGGCCGGGTGTATCGCTTGCACATAGCGCCTTCCACCTCTTTTGAGCTAAAGATGTGCGCTGATAATTCCCAGTAGTGTTCACAAAATTTGTTCCCTGGTTGACTTCCTCCGAGCCCTATGGCAGTCGAGTTTTCGGAGAGACTCGCTGCCGGCCCAGTACACGCGCTAACTAAGAGCCCGGTTCTGGGGTAGGTGCTCTGCATGTGGCGGTTCCCTGTAAGGCTAACCCCATGCAATCTATATCTTCCGCTAATTCGTTTCCCTGCTGGCAAACTGCGTCTTCCTTGGGCAGAGCCCCTCTGCCCCAGTCTCCATGTTTGTAGTAACTCCTCCCCCATTGGGCAGGATCTACCTTGAAGGCTCTCCACATGGTTGGAAAGACCATGTGACGTATTTTTCCACTTAAAAATACCCCCCCCCCCCTCTTGGGGTGAGGTGTGGTCTCTGCGGTGTCCTCCCCTTGGGAGGGACACCCCCCCGACTAGACCTGGCGGCCCAGTCGGATAATCCCCCTTCTGTTTTAGGGAGTGGAAAAAGAGAAGGGGAAAAGAGGCCACGACTGGGTTAAGCCTGTCTCTATCTTTGGGTAGTCGACTTGTCCCCAAAAGGGCCGTTCGACACTCATAACTGTGTTGGGGGAGGTTATGTGTCGACCTGGTGTGCTGGCTATGAGGCACACAGCAAGTCTGCCCACCACACACCACCAGTTCACGTAACACCGTTCAGCCTTGTGGCGTTTTGTATAGGGACCCCTAGTGTCACTACATCGACACCAACGTCGAGTGAGTGACAGATAGGGAACGTCATGGTTACTGGTGTAACCTCCGTTCTCTGATGGAGGGAACGAGACGTTGGTCCCTCCTGCCACAACACTGAACTACCCACTGAAATGGCCGGACCTTATATCGGCTACTCAGCGTAAAACCTGAATGAGTGGTTGCATACCAGCTCCTTTTATACCCATATGTCCGGGGGAGTGGCATGCAAATATCACTCGCCAATTTTCATTGGCCTTTTATCAAAGACCAGAGGTGTCTCGGGCTCCCAAGAGTGACCCCTAGTGTCACTACATTGACACCAACATCTCGTTCCCTCCATCAGGGAACGGAGGTTACACCAGTAACCATGACATTTTAAAGGCTTCCTTATACTGTATTTTCCATATGTACCAGCTATTGACCATGGAGTTAACATAATTATAAATATGTTACACTTATTATGTTTCTGAGGGCAGAAAAGATTTATGATGTTAACGTTTGGAGGTTTAGCAAAAACAAGCACAAAAAAAGTATGATTTTTGGTATTTCATGAAGTATCTCACAGATGCTGCTGAAAGTCAGATTAACCTAGAATATTCCTTTAAATTAAAGGTTTAAAATTTCATATACAGTGGATATAAAAAGTCTACACATCCCTGTTAAAACAGCAGGTTTTTGTGATGTAAAAAATGAAACAAAGATAAATCATATCAGACTTTTTGCACCTTTAATGTAAAAATTACAACCTATGCAATGCCACTGAAAACCAAAGTGACACATTTCAGAGAAAAAAAAAAAAACTTAGAATAACTTAACTGCATAAGTGCACACACCCTTTTATAATTGGGTATGTGGGTGTGTTCAGAATCAACCAATCATCAAGCTCATGTGAAATTGTACACACCTGTCTTCACCTGAAGTGACTCTGATTAACTCCAAATAAATCTCAGCTGTTCTTGTAGTATTTTGCTGACATTTTCTTGGTTGCATGCATCAACAAAGCATCAATAGGATCTCATTGTTGAAAGTATCCCTCAGGTGAGGGCTACAAAAAAAATGTCCAAGGCCTTAGATATACCATGGAACACAGTGAAGACAGTCATCAACAATTGGAGAAAGTATGGCACAACAGTGACATTATCAAGAACAGGACGTCCCTCCAAAATTGATGAAAAGACAAAGAGAAAACTGGTCAGGGAGGCTGTCAAGCGGCCTACAGCAACATTAAAGGAGCTGCAGCTCTTTCTGGCAAGTACTGGTTGCTCCCTACATGAGACAACTATCTCCTGTATTCTTCATCTGTCTGGGCTATGGGGCAGGGTGGCAAGACCAAGACTTTTCTGATGAAAAAAAACAAAAACATCCAAACCTGGAAAAAACCTATATCCAGCCTCCCAAAACCGTGTGGAAAAATGTGTTATGGTCTGATGAGACCAAGATTTAACTTTATGCCCAAAATTGTAAAAGGCATGTTTGGCACAAAAACAACACAGCACATCAGCAAAAGAACACCATACCCATGGTGATGCATGGTGGTGGCAGCATCATGCTTTGGGGCTGCTTTTCTTCAGCTGGGACTGGGGTTTTAGTGAAGGTGGAGGTAATCATGAATAGTTCCAAGTACCAGTCAATTTTGGCACAGAAACTTCTGCCGTATTCTAGAAAGCTGAAAATGAAGAGATCTTTCACCTTTCGGCATGACAATGATCCAAAGCACACATCCAAATCAACAAAAGAATGGCTTCAGAAAAAAAAAGATTAATGTTTTGGAATGGCCCAGCCAGAGCCCAGACCTGAATCCTATAGAAAATCTGTGGGGGGACTTGAAGAGGGCCGTACACAGGAGATGCCCTCACAATTTGACAGATCTGGAAAGTTTTTGGAAAGAAGAGTGGGAAAATATTCCCAAGTCAAGATGTGCCAAGCTAATAGACACTTATCCAAACATGTGTATGTGCTGTAATAAAATCAAAGGGTGCTTCAACTAAGTATTAGTTCAGAGATGTGCACACTTAAGCAGTTAGGTTATTCTAAGTTTTTTATTTTTTTTCTCAAAAATGTGTCACTTTGGTTTTCAGTGGCATTGCATTGGTTGTAATTTTTACATTAAAGGTGCAAAAAGTCTGATATGATTTGTCTTTGTTACATTTTTTACATCACAAAAACTTGCTGTTTTAATAGGGGTGTGTAGACTTTTTATATCCACTGTAGCTCCTATACTTACTTAACATAATGTGTGGAATATATTGATGTGTTATACATTAGCTTTACGCTGGGAGGTGGGGATAGATATGTTAAAGGTATTGCAATATTTTTCCTCACAATATTGTATCAATATTCGAATACCAAAAATCTATATTGTAATTAATTTTATGGTCATGGGGGAAAAAACATCCTCTTAAGCAAATCAATCTATACTTCAACAACAGTCCCTTAGATGGCACAGTTATTATGCTTTACCGCTTAGAGAATGGAACTCGTTGTCGAGTCAGTAACTCTCAACTCTTTGACTACTCAAAATCCGAAAACTTTCTCTTTCAAATCCAGAGTTTGGCAACATTTTGGTTTCTACAACATTTCTGGTAAAAAAAAATAGATAGATATAACAAATGCAGTCTGCAGAATTTGTTGCATGAAAATCAAATGGTACGGCAATACAGCTTCAAGATACAAGATGGCGCCACGGATGGCAGCCTCGGTGTGGAGCTCTTCAATTCTTTTGTTGTTTTTGTTTGTTTGTCCTGTATTTAGTAATTTTTTCCCAATCAGTTTTATCAGAGATGAACTGCTGAACATTCGACAGCATATATCAGACAATCTTTTCCCGGTTTTTGACAATTTGGACGTTTTGCTGGACATTTTAGTCAGAGGCGCAGCTGTGTTGTTCAAGCGCACTATGAGATGCAAGTGAGGGAAGCGAGCCGGTGCGCTGGTCAAGCTCCGACAGTGCAGCTTTCGAACAGCCCTGCCGAGTATTCATGTAGCGACTCTCCACTCTCTTCCTAAATCCTTCCTTTGTCTGGGCAGCCGGAAAAGGGGAAGGAGAGCCGACGTTCTCATCAGACTAAGACGTCACGCAAATTGACCCCTGCTACCCAGTATTCTACTCACAAATGTTCTGTCTCTGGACAACAAGTTCTGTGAGCTGAGAGCGCGGATCTCTTTCCAATGAGAGACGAGGGACTGCTGCATTATCTACCTTACAGAAACATGGATATCTGCAGAGATTCCAGACTCAGACATTGAACCCACAGGGTTCTCCGTGCACCGAGCGGACAGAGTGAAAAACCTCTCAGATAAAAGCAGAGGTGGTGGTGTATGTTTTATTATCAACAAATCCTGGTGTGATCAGAGGAACGTACATTCTATCAAGTCTTTCTGCTCTCCTGATTTGGAATTTCTCATGCTTCTGTGTTGACCATTCTGGCTACCGAGGGAAATCACAGCGGTCATTATCACAGCTGTGTACATCCCCCCACAAGCCGACACAGACCAGGCACTCAAGGAACTGTATGGGTGTATAAGTGAGCAGGAAACCGCGCACCCTGAGGCCGCGTTCATTGTGACCGGGGACTTTAACAAAGCCAACTTCAAGTCAATAGCACCGAAATACTACCAACACATCAGTTTCAACACACGAGGGGACCGGGTTTTGGACCATTGCTACTTTCCCTTCCAGGATGGCTACAAATCCCACCCTGCCCACCATTTGGCAAATCGGACCACTCTTCTGTTCTGCTTCTGCCTGCTTACAGAAACAGAAACAGGAATCACCCGCCTTCAGAACGATCCAGTGCTGGTCAGCCCAATCAGATTCTATGCTACAAGACTGTTTTGATCACGCGGACTGGGAGATGTTCCGGTCCACCTCTGATGACGACATCGAGGTCTACATTGATAGCATAATGTGTTTCATCCGGAAGTGCATAGTTGACATAGTGCCGACCAAAACTATATGGATCTACCCTAATCAGAATCCATGGATTAATAGCGATGTTCGTGCGGCACTTAATACTTTCTGCTTTTAATTCCGGGAATGCGGAGGAGCATAAACAAGCCAGTTATGCCCTCCGCAAAACTATCAGAGCAGCCAAATGCCAGTACAGGGACAAGATTGAAGGACAGTTCAACACCACCGACTCTAGAAGCATGTGGCAGGTAATTAATATCATCACGGACTTCAAAGGTAATAAAAACTCCACCGTGAACACCACTGCCTCTCTCCCGGATGAGCTAAATACTTTTTATGCTCGTTTCGAGGGAAATAACACCACCCTCGCGGAGAGAGCTCTCACGCCCGAAGCTACAGAGGTTAGTTCACTCTCCGTCTCTGTAGCAGATGTAACCCGATCCTTCCGACGGGTGAATATCCGTAAAGCCGTGGGTCCAGGCAGCATTCCGGGCCACGTCATCAGAGCGTGCGCAAACCAACTGGCTGGTGTTTTACAGACATTTTCAACCTTTCCCTCTCCTTGACTGTAGTCCCCACATGCTTTAAAACGTCCACCATTGTGCCTGTACCAAAGCAATCCAAAATCACTTGCATTGTCTTGTCGTTGTATTGTTTGTGTACTGGAAGCTTCTGCCACCAAGACAAATTCCTTGCATGTGTAAGCATACTTGGCAATAAAGCTCATTCCGATTCTGATTCACTACAAACATGCAAACACATTTCAAGCGGCACCACCCTAAGAAACTCTGTGAGAAGACAAAATCTACTATCCCATTAGGGCCAAATCAATGCACACTTCATTGCTTCAATATGGCCAGACTGCCTCCAAACTCAGAACAGGCAAAAAGTATAACAAAATGTATTGGTTGTTTCATCTGCAAGGACCTCCGCCTGTGGTGTAGTAGAATGTTAGGGACTTTGTGCTATATTAAACCCACTGGAGCCAAAATACTCTATTCCCTCACGTCGCTATTTAAGAGACACCACGTTGCCTAGGCTCTATGATGATGTGAAACAGGAAGTCCTGTACTAATTGCAGAAAGTTGACAGTGTTGCAATTACATGCAATGCCTGAATGTATAGGGCAACGGAGCCTTAAGCCTTGCAGGACCTTACCCGCAAAGGGTCCTGCACGTGCAGCTCTCCGTGGCCCAAGGCATTTATTCATGACGCACACCACAGTTGCACTCTTTTCCAAACAACAGATGGTAATACAGAGAAAATATCCTGGTGTGGATATCATCCGATAAAGATCTCGTGTTATGCCAGAAGGAGTAAAGGAAGGCTTGCTTGGAAAAACCACAGCATTTTCTTGTTCCCAGACTGCAAATTCAACAAGAGAGAAATGTGATCAATTCAAGGAGTGCAAGAAACTCTTACATCAACGGAAGGTCACTTTTAGACTGATGTTCCCGGCCAAATTGAAAATATATGGTAAGAATGGCTGTAAAACATTCACATGCCCACAGCAAGCATTGTCCTTCATAAAGTCAATGGAGTAAGTTATTTTGTGGTACTCACATTGCAGCCGAGTGGGCCTGACTCACTGAACATTCGCTTGACTGTTTGAGGAACTGAGCACCTTTTTTGTTTCTTTTTGTGCTGGAGTTTGTTTTGTGGAATAACACTCCTTCAGGACAGTGTTGTGGATGAATCTGCATGTTCTTTGTACTTATGCCTCCTATTGGCTGGAGTTTGTTTTGTGGAGTATTTCTAGCAAGACATTGGGGTGATTAGGCCATTTGTTGCACTCATGTAGCAGTCGAATGGGCCGGTTCACTGAACATTCGTTTGACTGTCCGAGGAAAATGAGTGGCTTTTTTAAAATATTATTTATTTATTTATTTATAAATTTTTTGTGCTGGTTCTGCCTAGCGGCTGGAGTTTGTTTTGTGGAGGAACACACCTTCGGGACAGTTATGTGGATGAATCTACACGTTCTTTGTGTTTATTCTGCCTATTGGCTGGAGTTTGTTTTATGGATTATCTTTTGTTGTGTAATTCCGTCTCACAACATTTGTATAGAAACTTAAAGACTTGAATATTCCAGGGGCAATCTCGGGGCTCTTGTAGGCGTACATGGACTGTTTGAGCTTAGAGGGATGGATGCCAATTGGCGCTTTCGTGTGCGGGGTTAATGCGCATGTTTTTCTTTTTTCTGTTCGTTTGGTTCTGGGGGAAGTTCAGGGTTTGATTGTTGCTCTAATATGTTATGTTATAATGTTATAATTTTGTTTTTGACACACAATCTATTTTTTCTAATATGTCAAAATGTCAAATGTTAATATGAGTGGATTATCTCTCTCCACGTGGAATGTGAATGGGTTGGGGCACCCCATAAAAAGAAGGAAGGTTATTTCTCTTCTTAAGCGTAACAAATATGATACAGTGTTTCTTCAAGAAACACATCTTTCCCCGCAGGAAGCTGAAAAATTTGGGAAGATATGGGGTGGACAGGTTTTCTTTAGTGCTGGCTCAAGTAAGAGCAGGGGAGTCATTATACTGATAAGTAAACATCAACAATTAAATTGACTCAAACAGATTAAGGATACATTAGGAAGAGTCATTATTGTTTTAGCAAAAATTCAGGGGAAAAGTCTTATTTTGGCTAATATTTACACACCTAACATTGATAATCAGGGCATTTTTATAGATCTTGAAGGGATGCTGCAAGCTGCTGGCACCCCTCATGATATAATAATGGGAGGAGATTTTAATCTTTTGATGGACTCAGTCCTTGATCAGAGTGAAGCATAAGTGTCCAAGCCCCCTAGAGCAACACTGACGCTTCACAGAATGTGTAAAAATCTTGATTTTACAGATATTTGGAGACTTTTGAACCCATCTGGTAGGGACTATTTCATCTGTTGTTGACTGCTCAGTTGGAAACATTTTTAGTCTCAGATCATGCCCTGGTGTGTTTAGAGGTGTTGCCACATAAGGAGAAAAAGAAATCATATAGTTGGCGCTTTATGGTATCACTTTTTCAAAATCCTGAATTCCAACAAATGCTAAAGGCTGAAATCAGTGTTTATATGGAGACCAACTGGTCCTCAGTATCCTCTATGGGCGTGGCTTGGGAGGCACTTAAGGCAGTTCTTAGGGGCTGGATCATACAGTATGTATCATTCAACAAAAAAAAGCACAAGAACTTGTGGAATTGGAAGGGAATATTAAAAGTGCTGAAGCAGAGCTGAAGCGCCAAATGTCATCTAATGCAGTGTTTCTCAACTGGTGGGTCATGACCCAAAAGTGGTTCACAGGTCTATACGGACTCGGTCACGGACAGCAGGGAAAGAACATGCCATTGTTCTCCCACTGAAAAATGTTCGCTGGCCACCTAAGTGAAATTTCAGCACTTTATACACACAAAAAGGCTTCTCATCTGCAGCGCGATACTTTTGCGGTGCGATTAAGCTTGTTTTTTGCACGAGTGTAATGGAACAACTCGTGCCAATGATCTGCTCTCTGATCAGCTGTATCTCTGGCGTGCGTGCTCGCTGCACATCAGTGGTCATTTGAATTCTAGTGAGAATTTTTCTAGTTTAAATCACTATGGAGGAAGTCAAACCTCTCAAACAGCCTGACATGATACACAGCAGTGAGGTGGAACATAGCAACACTGTGCTATGTGCCAAAATAAAGTTGTTGTTTTTAAAATTACATCATTACCCATACATAAATGTTTCACGATTTTACAGTAGTAACAGTAAATGTGATCTTTTGACAAATGTTATAGTTTCATATTAAATACTCTATTAGGTAGAATCTATCCTATTTTCCATGAACACTATAATTTATTATTATTATTATTATTATTATTAGAAAGAGTAGCTAGATTGACATAGCCATAGTAATGAGGGGCCATCATGGTCTTATGCCTGTACTTATATGTCATTACACTGTAAATATAAGGCCAAATAAATAGGAATACAAATACATATAATACAAAGGGCTTTAAAATCTGGACCTCCAAGACTTGTGGACAAATTATGAATAAAGTTTTCCTCTTTTGTAATATACAGTGCATCCGGAAAGTATTCACAGCGCTTCACTTTTTCCACATTTTGTTGTTACAGCCTTATTTCAAAATGGATTAAATTCATTATTTTCCTCAAAATTCTACAAACAATACCTCATAATGACAACGTGAAAGAAGTTTGTTTGAAATCTTTGCAAATTTATTAAAAATAAAAAATGAAAAAAATCACATGTACATGTATTCACAGCCTCTGCTCAATACTTTGTTGAAACACCTTTGGCACCAATTACAGCCTCAAGTCTTTTTGAGTATGATGCTACAAGCTTGGCACACCTATTTTTGGGCAGTTTCTCCCATTCTTCTTTGCAGGACCTCTCAAGCTCCATCAGGTTGGATGGGGAGCATCGGTGCACAGCCATTTTCAGATCTCTCCAGAGATGTTCAATCGGGTTCAAGTCTGGGCTCTGGCTGGGCCACTCAAGGACATTCACAGAGTTGTCCCGGAGCCACTCCTTTGTTATCTTGGCTGTGTGCTTAGGGTCGTTGTCCTGTTGGAAGATGAACCTTCACCCCAGTCTGAGGTCCAGAGTGCTCTGGAGTAGGTTTTCATCAAGGATGTCTCTGTACATTACTGCATTCATCTTTCCCTCGATCCTGACTAGTCTCCCAGTTCCTGCCGCTGAAAAACATCCCCACAGCATGATGCTACCACCACCATGCTTCACTGTAGGGATGGTATTGGCCAGGTGATGAGCGGTGCCTGGTTTCCTCCAGACATGATGCTTGCCATTCAGGCCAAAGAGTTCAGTATTTGTTTCATCAGACCAGAGAATTTAGTTTCTCATGGTCTGAGAGTCCTCCAGGCGGGCTGTCATGTGCCTTTTACTGAGGAGTGGCTTCCGTCTGGGCACTCTACCATACAGGCCTGATTGGGAGTGCTGCAGAGATGGTTGTTCTTCTGGAAGGTTCTCCTCTCTCCACAGAGAAATGCTGGAGCTCTGTCAGAGTGACCATCGGGTTCTTGGTCACCTCCCTGACTAAGGCCCTTCTCCCCCAATCGCTCAGTTTGGCTGGGCGGCCAGCTCTAGGAAGAGTCCTGGTGGTTCCAAACTTCTTCCATTTACGGATGATGGAGGCCACTGTGCTCATTGGGACCTTCAATGCTGCAGAAATTTTTCTGTACCGTTCCCCAGATCTGTGCCTCGATACAATCCTGTCTCGGAGGTCTACAATTCCTTGGACTTCATGGCTTTGTTTGTGCTCTGTCATGCACTGTTAACTGTGGGACCTTATATAGACAGGTGTGTGCCTTTCCAAATCATGTCCAATCAACTGAATTTACCACAGGTGGACTCCAATCAAGTTGTAGAAACATCTCAAGGATGATCAGTGGAAACAGGATGCACCTGAGCTCAATTTTGAGTGTCATGGCAAAGGCTGTGAATACTTATGTACATGTGATTTTTTTCATTTTTTATTTTTAATAAAATTGCAAAGATTTCAAACAAACTTCTTTCACATTGTCATTATGGGGTATTGTTTGTAGAATTTTGAGGAAACTAATTAATTTAATCCATTTTGGAATAAGGCTATAACATAACAAAATTTGGAAAAAGTGAAGCGCTGTGAATACTTTCCGGATGCACTGTATGTTCTGTTAAAATTATATTTGATATTAGGAAATAAACTGGATAATAAATATACTGGGCTTACATAAATAAATATGCTCATCAACTTTTAAAAGGTGGAAGAGGACTTCTTTTTGTTGTTGACATCAACAACAAAGATAATGTCACTTGATAAATGCATTTATACTTGAAAACCAGGAACAAAACTCTGTAAGATAAAAGAAAATGCTATCCAGGATATATTAAATATAGGTTATGTTTTTTACTATGGTGGGTCGCCACTTGATGTCCAGTGTAAAATATGGGTCCCGAAGCAAAACCAGTTGAGAACCACTGGTCTAATGGCCTCAGAGAAGTGACCCAATTGAAATACAGATATAATACTATTTTGGAGCTTTAGCTATTCAGGGCAAGACAGTCATACTTTCAGTCAGGGGACAAAGCTGGGAAGCTTTTGGCTAGATATATAAAACAGAGAGAGTCTTTTTCTACCATTCCCTCAGTGAATTATGCTGGTGGTGAAATATTTACCTCGGCCACTGATATTAATAATTATTTTAAAGAATTCTATCTTCATCTCTATAGTTCCACGTCTTCATCTACTGATGAAGATATTATAAACTTTGTGGAACCATTGGAACTTCCTAAACTGACGACTGAGCAAAAAAATTCTCTTGATTCTGAGATAACCTTGGAGGAGCTTGGCGAGGTAATTAAGGCCTTGCCTACAGGCAAGACTTCGGGGCCAGATGGCTTTGCCGATGAATGTTTTAGATCTTATGCTACAAAACTGGGTCATTTGCTAGAAGTTTATACGGAATCATTAAAGAATGGAAAGCTTCCGCCAACCATGACACAAGCCCGGATCAGTCTGATTCTTAAAAAGGACAAAGATCCAAGTGAGTGTAAGTGTTACCGTCCAATTTCCCTGATCCAGCTAGACGTTAAAATACTGTCAAAAATTTTGGCTAACCGATTAAGTTATGACATCTCTTATACATATTTATCAGGTGGGGTTTATTTGGAGCTGTAGCTCTTCTGATAACATTAGGTGTTTCATCAATATCAAGTGGTCAGTGGCGAATGATCAGACCCCGGTCGCTGCCATCTCACTTGATGCCAAAAAGGCATTTGATATGGTAGAATAGGATTATCTTTTTAAGATTTTGGAAATATATGGGTTCGGGAATACTTTTATTGGATGGATTATGTTGTTATTATGTACTTTAAACACAACCGGTAGCAGCGGTACAAACATTTGGATTAATTTCAGATTATTTTACTTTAGATAGGGGCAACCGGCAGGGTTGCCCTCTTTCCACATTATTGTTCTGTCTTGCCCTGGAACCATTAGCAACCACGATAATAAAGGAGGATGATTTTCCAGGGTTGGTGGCGGGAGGTGTGGCGCATAAGCTTTTGCTTTACGCAGATGATTTTATTATTCATTTCCGACCCTACTAGATCTATCGCTTGCCTCCACAGAATTATTAATTCCTTTTCTAAGTTCTCAGGATACAGAGTCAATTTTCAGCCAGGCACCTTCCAGCAGCCCAAACAGGGCATTAAGTATTTGGCCATTTTATTCCCAGCAAATTTGTGTGATTTAGTTATATTTTCGAGCAATGTGGACAGGTGGGCTCCATTACATTTATCTATGATTGGGAAGGTTAATGTTATTAAAATGAATGTATTCCAAAATTCAACTACCTGCTACAGCCTCTCCCTATAGATGTCCCCCTCTCTTATTTCAAGCAATTTGATAGCATAGCAAAGTCCTTCATTTGGAATGGTAAATGACCCAAATTACATTTCAGTATGTTGCAGAGGCCGATTGACAAAGGTGGGCTTACCCAAGATTTTGTTTTATTATTATGCATTTGGTCTCAGATTTTTGGCTAATTGGTCACTTCCACCTGAAAGAGCCCCTCCCTGGTTTTGTATTGAACAGGAAGTTCTTGCCCCTATTTCGTCATTGCAAAGCCTTTCTATCAAATTAATCGGAAAAGTTAAGTTACACCCTGCTATCTCGCGTTTGCACTCGGTATGGACAAAAGTGTCCAGAGTGTTTAATTCGGACATTTATTTAATGCTGCCTCGAGCATATGGCTGAACCCCAAATTATGTATTAATACGTCCCCTTTCTGCTAGTCAGAGTGGATTGTGAGGGAGGTTAACACGCTCGGTCACATATATGAGAGTGGAGTGTTGAGATCCTTTGAAAGTTTGGTTTAACATTTTGGGATTCTCAGATCTCAGTTCTTTAGGTATTTACAGCTGTGCCACCTGCTCTGTACTATTTTTAGGAGTAGCATACATCCCCCTAAAGCGGCAGATACTCTGGGAGTGGTGATTACTGCTTTTGGAAAAGTTCATGAGGCATCAGTGTATTACTCCCTGCTAATTCAGAGTCTGGGGGACGGAGCTTTAACTTCTGTCAAGAGATTATGGGAGAAAGATTTAAACTCGGTATTTGAGGAAGAAGTGTGGGCTAAGATTCTAAAAAATATCAAGTCTGCATCTAGAGATGCAAGGGTGCGCCTTATGTAAATCAAGATTTTACATAGATTCTATTGGACCCCCTCTAGATTGTATAGGCTTGGTCTTAAAGACAAATGCCAATCAGAAAATGGAGACACAATGTTTTTTGGTGGTGTGTTAAGATCCAAGAATTTTGGTTGAAGGTTCAGAGTTTTATGTGTGATGTATTAGTCACTCAAATTTCATTTTGCCCCAGATTCTGAATTTTAGGAGATGGGGCGGTCATCAATATAGGAGATAAACACATAACAAATTGGGTTCTAACCAGTGTCATGATCAGCAGTCAAATTGTTTTAAGAGGATGGAAGTCGGCTGGAGTGCCCTCATTTCAAGAATGGTGCCGGAGATGGGGAGGGTGGCGGCTTTTGAGAAAATGTCCCGTAGAAGGCTGGGGAGTTGGGATTCATTTGATGAGAAACGGGACAGCTATTTGGCATTTTTGGAGGGCTCTCAGGGAGGGACAGTGGAGAGAGAAGTTTAGTTTTAAATCTGTGTGATTACTATATGTATTTTTTTGTTTTTGTTTTTTGTGTGTGTCTATAATCATTTGTGACCACAGGGATGTTGTTGAGGGTCTGGGTTTGAGAATTGGGAGGGAGAGGGGTAATAGTGGGGTTAAATGTTGATTCTGTATATATATATTTTGCTTTTCTTTGTTATCTATATGAATCAATAAATTTTTTTAATCAGAATAAACTTTCATCATGTGCCGCATAACCGTCCGTGTCATCCTGTATTTAAGGGATCAGAATTGCGTTACATAGCAAATGCAGTCTACCGTATTTTATCGTCTCACACCCAAACAAATGAGAGAGCAGGCTGTGAGAGACGAAGCCTTTGGCTGTTGCGCCATCACGGACACTTCGCTTAACAGCGGGGGAAGGATCATGGAAGATTCGGTGAGATCAGATACTATTAGTTGAATGGATAAACGTGCTTCGATTACAAGATCACAAGTCTAATACTGACGTTAGTCTCACAATCTCAATCAGTTAATCTCTGAAATCCTCATTCCAAGCATTGTAGAATGAAAACAATATCGTTTATTGTCTCAAAATAAAAGAGTACTTAAAGTAAATTAATACAGATGCAACAGCACAAGACATTACGAAAATAATGGGACTTTACAGCTCTCAAACGATTAAACTCAACCAAACAATCTGTCCAGAGTGCCTTCAATATTGTATCAGGCACGTAAACCCTCTTAAAGAGACAGTAACCATATTGCTGCTGTCCACATCATTTACATTCCAAGTAAAAGAAAAGTACGAATTTGTTATTTTTAGTCTTTTTTCACTCTTTATTGTTGGTAAATGACACTTTTCTTAAATGGCATGTAAAAATGTAAAGACAATCACTCATCTTTCATTGTTTCCTCAGCATTTCATTGTTGCACGTTTTCATTGGATCTGTTGCTATGCTAATTATCTAAAACACAAAGCACTGAAGATTTGAATTGTGAGTCTGTACATCTTGAAAGATTTATGTACAGTTACGGTTCTATAGTGTTATTATTTGCCTAGGTAGATTTTAAAATAAACTTGACATTAAAGGGAAAGTTCACCCACAAATAAAAATTCTCTCATAATTTTCTCACCCTCATGCCATCCCAGAAGTGTGACTTTCTTTTTTCTACATAACACAAATGTTTTAGAACAAATTTTAGAAGAATATCTCAGTTCTGCTGGTCCATTTAATGCAAGTGAATGTTGGCCAGAAATTGGAAGCTCCAAAAATCACATAAAACTATTAATCCATACGACTCTGATGTTTAAATCCATATCTTCAAAAGCAACATGATAGGCGTGGGTGAGAAACAGATCAATACTGAAGTACTTTTTTTACAATAAATTCTCCTCCCTGCCCAGTAGATGTCGATATGCACAAATAATGTAAATCACCAAAAAGAACTCTTAGTATAGAAGAGCCCTTAGAAAAGTGAAAGTGGAGATTTATAGTAAAAAAAAGGACTTAAATGTTGAGGGCTGACTTGGACATGAAGTTCCCGGGCTGAATATGTATCCCACTTTGGCCCAATATTGATGATTGCAGTACTTAATAATATACTAACATTAATTTACTTGAGTTGCATTTTAACATACGACATTATTTTTCTTTGAATATAAGGTTGGACTGTTATAATGTTCATCTGAAGTTGTAGAGTAGGTGATTATACTGTGCAAAAGTTTTTTGTTTTTTGTAGATGCATCCTAAATTTGTGGCTTTATTTGATTTATTTTTTATTGGTGGCTGGTTGAACTGTGTTATTTATTTATTTATTTATATATTTTTAAAGTTACTGGTTTTAAAAAGGGATTTTTATATATTTTTTGCTATAAAAAGTTGTGCTACTCTCTAACAACTCTTGGAAATATGTGCTGAAATCTAATATATATATATATATATATGTGTGTGTGTGTGTGTGTGTGTGTGTATATATATATATATATATATATATAGATACACCTTAGCCAAATACATTTAAACTCAGTTTTTGACAATTCCTGACATTTAATCGTAGAAAACATTCCTTGCTTAGGTCAGTTAGGATCACTACTTTATTTTAAGATTGTGAAATGTCAGAATAATAGAAGAGAGAATTATATATTTCAGCTTTTATTTCTTTCATCACATTCCTAGTGGGTCAGAAGTTTACATACACTTTGTTAGTATTTTGGTAGCATTGCCTTTAAATTGTTTAACTTGGGTCAAACGTTATGGGTAGCCTTCCACAAGCTTTTCACAATAAGTTGCTGGAATTTTGGCCCATTCCTCCAGACAGAACTGGTGTAACTGAGTCAGGTTTGTAGGCTACCTTGCTCGCACACACTTTTTCAGTTTTGCCCACAAATTTTCTATCGGATTGAGGTCAGGGCTTTGTGATGGCCACTCCAATACCTTGACTTTGTTGTCCTTAAGCCATTTTGCCACAACTTTGGAGGTATGCTTGGGGTCATTGTCCATTTGGAAGACCCATTTGCGACCGAGCTTTAACTTCCTGGCTGATGTCTTGATATGTTGCTTCAATTTATGCACATCATTTTCCTTCCTCGTGATGCCATCTGTTTTGTGAAGTGCACCTGTCCCTCCTTCATCAAAGCACCCCCACAACATGATGCTGCCACCCCCATGCTTCACGTTTGGGATGGTGTTCTTCGGCTTGCAAGCCTCACCCTTTTTCCTCCAAACATAACGATGGTCATTATGACCAAACAGTTCCATTTTTTTTCATTAGACCAGAGGAAATTTCTCCAAAAAGTACAATCTTTGTCCCCATATGCACTTGCAAACTGTAGTCTGGCTTTTTTATGGCTGTTTTGGACCATTGGCTTCTTCCTTGCTGAGCAGCCTTTCAGGTTATGTCGATATAGGACTCGTTTTACTGTGAATATAGATACTTGTCTACCTGTTTCCTCCAGCATCTTCACAAGGTCCTTTGCTGTTGTTCTGGAATTGATTTGCACTTTTCCCACCAAACTACGTTCATCTCTAGGAGACAGAATGTGTCTCCTTCCTGAGCGGTATGATGGCTGCGTGGTCCCATGGTGTTTATACTTGCGTACTATTGTTTGTACAGATGAACATGGTACCTTCAGGTGTTTGGAGATGGCTCCCAAGGATGAACCAGACTTGTGGGGGTTCACAATTTATTTCCGCAGTCTTGGCTGATTTCTTTTGATTTTCCCATGATGTCAAGCAAAGAGGCACTGAGTTTGAAGGTAGGCCTTAAAATACATCCACAGGTACACCTCCAATTCAGTATATCTCCTATCAGAAGCTAATTGGTTAACTGTCTAAAGGCTTGGCATAATTTTCTGAAATTTTCCAAGCTGCTTAAAGGCACAGTTAACTTAGTGTATGTAAACTTCTGACCCGCTGGAATTGTGATATAGTCAATTAAAAGTGAAACAATCTGTCTGTAAACAATTGTTGGAAAAATTACTCAAAGTAGATGTCCTAAACAACTTGCCAAAACTATAGTTTGCTAATATTAAATCTGTGGAGTGGTTAAAAAATGAGTTTTAATGACTTCAACCTAAGTGTATATAAACTTCTGACTTCAACTGTATATACATACTATATATATATATATATATATATATATATATATATATATATATATATATATATATATATATATATATACACATACATACATATACACATACAGTACTGTGCAAATGTTTTAGGCACTTAAGATGTTTCACAAAAACTTTTGTCTTAAGATGGTTATTTATATCTTCAGCTTTAGTGTGTCAATAGGAAATATACATTTTAGACTCCCA
This sequence comes from Myxocyprinus asiaticus, assembly GCF_019703515.2. Classification (NCBI taxonomy): domain Eukaryota; kingdom Metazoa; phylum Chordata; class Actinopteri; order Cypriniformes; family Catostomidae; genus Myxocyprinus; species Myxocyprinus asiaticus. Next base: position 3,400,982 of record NC_059348.1, on the reverse strand, counting down.
AACATTTCTTTTGCAAATAGAAAATATTAGAATAGAAGAACAGGGCACTCTGCAAGAGATGGCATTGCCCCCACAGAGCCCCCCACTGAACATCGAGTCAGTCTGGGATTACATGTAGAGACAGAAGCAATTGAGACAGCCTAAATAGATAGAAGAACTGTGGTGAATTCTCCAAGAAGCTTGGTACATTCTCTATCTGCCAACAACCCAAAAAAAAAAAGAAAAAACTGTGTCCAGGTGTACCTAGGAGAATTGGGGCTGTTTTAAAGGCAAAGGTGGCCACACCAAATATTGATTTAGCTTTTTTATGCTTACTGGACTTTGTATGATGTTAATTGATAAATAAAAACTATTTATGGCATTATTTTTGAAGACATCCTCACTATGCAACATTTTTCACAAGTGCCAAAAACTTTTGCACAGTACTGTATATTATATATATATATATATATATATATGTATATATATATATATTAGTATATACAGTTGTGCTCAAAAGTTTGCATACCCTTGGAGAATTGGTAATATATGTACCATTTTTAAAGAAAACATGAGTGAGCAGGCAAAACACATTTCTTTTATTTCTTATGGGATTCATATTCAACTGTAGGTTATAACAGAATGGCACAATCATAAAACAAAACATGGCAACAAAGAAAAAAATTAAATGACCCCTGTTCAAAAGTCTGCATACCCTTAGTTCTTAATACTGTGTATTGGCCCCTTTAGCATCAATGACAGTGTGCAGTCTTTTGTAATAGTTGTCTATGAGGCCCCAAATTCTTGCAGGTGGTATATCTGCCCATTCGTCTTGCCAAATGTCTCCAGGTCATGCAAAGTCTTTGGTCGTCTTGCATGAACCATACGTCTGAGATCTCCCCAGAGTGGCTCGATGATATTAAGGTCAGGAGACTGTGATGGCTACTCCAGAACCTTCACCTTTTTCTGCTGTAACCACTGGAGGGTCAACTTGGCCTTGTGCTTAGGGTCATTGTCATGCTGGAAAGTCCAAGAGCGTCCCATGCACAGCTTTCGTGCAGAAGAATGCAAATTGTCTGCCAGTATTTTCTGATAACATGCTGCATTCATCTTGCCATCAATTTTCACAAGGTTCCCCATGCCTTTAGTGCTCACTCACCCCCAAAACATCAGTGAGCCACCACCATGCTTCACAGTGGGGATGGTATTCTTTTCACTACAGGCCTTGTTGACCTCTCTCCAAACATTGTGCTTATGGTTGTGACCATAAAGCTCTATTTTGGTCTCGTCACTCCAAATTACAGTGTGCCAGAAGCTGTGAGGCGTGTCAAGGTGTTGTCGGGCATATTGTAACTGGGCATATTTTTTGTGGCATTGGCACAGTAAAGGCTTCTTTCCGGCAACCGAACCATGCAGCTCATTTTTGTTCAAGTATTATGCTCCTTGAAACAACCACACCATCTTTTTCCAGAGCAGCCTGTATTTCTCCTGAGGTTACCTGTGGGGATTGTTTTTTTTTTGTATCCTGAACAATTCTTCTGGCAGTTGTGGCTGAAATCTTTCTTAGTCTACCTGGCCTTGGCTTGGTATCAAGAGACCCCCGAATTTTCCACTTCTTAATAAGTGATTGAACAGTACTGACTGACATTTTCAAGGCTTTGGATATCTTTTTATATCCTTTTCCATCTTTATAAAGTTCCATTACCTTGTTACACAGGTCTTTTGACAGTTCTTTTCTGCTCCCCATGGCTCAGTATCTAACCTGCTCAGTGCATCCACATGAGAGCTAACAAACTCATTGACTATTTATACACAGACACTAATTGCAATTTAAAAAGCCACCAGTGTGGGAAATTAACCTTTAATTGTCATTTAAACCTGTGTGTGTCACCTTGTGTCTGTAACAAGGCCAAACATTCAAGGGTATGTAAACTTTTGATCAGGGCCATTTGGGTGATTTCTGTTATCATTATGATTTAAAAAGGAGCCAAACAACTATGTGATAATAAATGGCTTCATATGATCACTATCCTTAAATAAAAGACAATTTTTTTGCATGATCAGTCATATTTTCAAAATCAATGGCAAAATTTCACAATTTCTGCCAGGGTATGCAAACTTTTGAGCACAAGTGTGTGTATATATATATATAATATATATATATATAGATAGATAGATAGATAGATAGATAGATAGATAGATAGGTAGATGCTATAGGTTATTTTTTGACAACATAGGCTTTACTTTGTACACAGTGTTGTTATCGCACATTATTGGTCATTTATAAATATGTATCCCTTTTCGTTGTCAAATTGAAAAGCATTTAATATCCTCTTTTAACTAAAGACTACAAGAGTCTTTGGCTTATGTATCATTATTAGAATTAATGTACAGTAATAATAATAATAACAATGATAACATCAACAACATCGACAACAACAATAATATTCATATTAATAATATTCATATTAATAATAATAATAAATGCATTACTATTTAAATCTGTTGCATTTTGTGGGTAGTTTAAGACTAGACTTAGATTTTAAAAATGTACTGTAAAGGAATACCAATGTTTTTATGCCTTAAAAAGGAAACTATTGTTTTGTTTTGGAAATTATTACAATATAACAAAATTGTTACATTTGAATGAAAATGAGTTCATAATTGTAATGTTTGTGACAGATGAGGCGAGAAAGACGGATCTAAATGCAGTTTATTTATACTTTAGACAAATATAAGGAACAAAAAAGAACAAACCACTACAGTCTAAAGAGAACAAGAACCGACAAAGAGAGCACATGAGGGAAATATATGCACAGGAGCAAACAAGGCAGGAGACGAGAGACGACCAGACAGATGACCAGGAGACAAGGGACGACAGGGTGGACCAGGTGAACAGCCAGGGGACCAGGGTGGACCAAGCAGACGGCCACAGGAGGCGGAGACTCAGGGGTCTAGGCCGCAGAAGGCGGAGACTCAGGGGTCGAGGCCGCAAAAGGCAGAGACTCAGGGGTCGAGGCCGCAAAAGGCAGAGACTCAGGGGTCGAGGCCGCAAAAGGCAGAGACTCAGGGGTCGAGGCCGCAAAAGGCAGAGACTCAGGGGTCGAGGCCGCAAAAGGCAGAGACTCGGGTCGAGGCCGCAAAAGGCAGAGACTCAGTGGTCGAGGCCTCAAGAGGCGGAGACTCGGGGTAGAAGCCGCAGGAGGCGAAGACTCAGGGGTAGAAGCCGCAGGAGGCGGGGATTCAGGGGTAGAAGCTGCAGGAGGCGGAGACTCAGGGGTTGAAGCCGCAGGAGGCGGAGACTCAGGGGTAGAAGCCGCAGGAGGCGGAGACTCAGGGGTAGAAGCCGCAGGAGGCGGAGACTCAGGGTTCAAGGCCTTGGACACTGGCTCACGGTCCGTGGCAGGAGCAGACACTGGCTCATGGTCCACGGCAGGTGTGGACGCTGGCTCATGGTCTGTGTTAGGCATGGGTGCTGGCTCGTTTTCTGTGGCAGGCATGGGTGCTGGAGACCACCGGGACCACCAGAGCAGGGACCAACGAGGTTGAGACCACTGGGACCACTGGAGCTGGGATCACTGAGGTTGAGACTACTGGGACCACCGAAACTGGGACCACCGAAGAAGAGGGCTTTTTTTCTCCTTCTCCTCCTCCTCTTAGAGTCTGTCGTCTCTGGTGGGGAAGCACTGGGTGTCGCAGTGGAGTTACTGCCCCACTGTGTAGGAGGAAAATGTGAGCCTCAAAGCATAGTTAATAAAGTCCACCAAAGAGAGCTCACACTTACCTCCAGGTAGAAAAGACTTCACTGGCTCACTGAGTCCAAACCTGTAAAGATCCTTCAGTTCAACATCTCCCCACTTAATGCAACTCACCAGAACTTCTCTGTGCTCTGTGTACTCCTCAATAGTGTCTGTGTCCTGACGAAGAGACTAAAGTCCTGATGCCACTAGATCCATTTAGAGGTTGGTTGTTCTATAATGTTTGTGACAGATGAGGCGAGAAAGACGGATCTAAATTCAGGTTATTTATTAAATACTTAAGACAAATATAAGGAACAAAAAAGAACAAACCACTACAGTCTAAAGAGAACAAGAACTGACAAAGACATGAGGGCAATATATACACTGGAGCAAACAAAGCTAACAAAACACACCTGGGAACAAAGTGGGGATCAAGGAACAGAGGTAAGACAAGAACTAGAACCAGACTTCAAAATAAAAGTCTTGATACAATAAAAAACAAAAGACACAAGACAAAAGTTGTCCAAAACCCTGTCAATAATGTAATGCATTTCTCATAATGTAAAAAGCGTTATTACATTATGAGCTCAAGGTTTTATTAAGTTTTGAGAAAATCTGAATATTATGAACATTTTATTATATTATGTGCAGTTATTGTATTAAGAGTTGCTACACACGAACTTCATCAGGCACTTCTGGTCCAAGCTCGTCATTTCAAGACTGCACTACTGTTAATTAAGCCACTGTAGATGGTCCAGAATGCAGCTGTGGGTTTGGTCTTCAATCAGCCAAAAAAGGGCTCATGTCACCCCACTCTTGATTTCACTTCACTGGCTACCTCTAGCTGTCCACATCAAATTCAAGGCGTTGACTCTGGCCTTCAGGACAGCCAATGGAATCGCACCCTCTTACTTCAATTCACTTCTCCAGGTCTATGCTCCAACTCACTCTCTGCAATCTACGAATGAGCGGCGCCTGGTGATTCCATCACAAAAAGGCTCAAAGTCTATTTCACGATCTTTCACTTTCTCTGTACCACTGTGGTGGAATGAGCTTCCAACCTCCACACAATCTGCTGATACCATCTCAACATTCAAGAACCAGCTGAAAACACATCTGTACCTCGAGCACTTAACCAATCCACACTAATTGCACTTTCTATTGAACTTAACTTGCACTTACTGTACACACACACAAAACTCTTTCTCTGTCACTTTCTTCTGCGCTAGCACCTATAATACTCCAGCCACTTTGAGAGCTTGGCAGTACAACACTGTAGATTTAGTTGAACTTTGTATGACAAATTGCTTGCTATGTTCCTTATTTGTAAGTCGCTTTGGATAAAAGCGTCTGCTAAATGACTAAATGTAAATGATGTGATCATGTATGCCTGATGAAGGTCATGTGACCGAAACATCTAAAATAAATTCTTGATCATGTTTGCAAGCTATGGTAGTGTGTGAGATTTTTTCTTTTTGTCTTGAGATAGGCACTTCTATATTAAAATGCATTTGTGATTTGATGATTTGGTATTGGTTAACAGTTCTCTGAAGTCCAATGAAGAAGAATGAGCAACAGTCAGTAACTGCAATGTAAGAAATAAAGAATCGCAATAATATTGTATCGTGACCTAGATATCGGTACAATATCATATCGCCAGTTCCCGTGATTCCCACCCCTACTTTACGCTTCCTCATAGCTGAGAATGTTTAATCTTTTACCATCAACATTACTGTTCAATCTGCCAGTTACTGGCTCTTTAGCTGTGATTGCATCATGCTGACCTAAATTCCCTGACTGCTCAGAAAAGAATCAAGCCAAACATCACTAGAAAAGAGTTTGTGCCCATACCAGTGTTCCTATAGCTCAACTGGTAAAGCATGCTGCTAACAATGCCAAGGTCATGAGTTGGCCTTGCCTTGACATATTCTATAGCTTATGTGCTGTAAATCGCTTTGGATAAAAGAGTCTGCCAAACTCATAAATGTAAATGTACCAGTAAACTCTCTTTTTTTAAAACTATGTTAGTTGCTGCCTTAAGCCAAGTGAACTCTACAATATTGAAAGTCACTGCCCTGCACACACAGAGAACTCACAGTCTCTGGTTTTCTCTCAACTGATAACAAACTGGGTTCGTCAATATCAAGACCATTCCTCTCCAACTTAAGCTACAATCCCACAATTCCAAATATATTTATTTTTTGTGATAACATGTTAACAAACAACTTGAAAGGTGGGCTTGCAGTAGTTTTTGCACCTCGTGCCATAAGAATAAAATTATACATGCACAGACATAAATGAAAATTCTATTTCAGCAGATTTTAATGTCAGGAATAAAAAGAGAAAGCACAGTTAACAACATATTCCACAGTTAATGTAGTCTACATATTATATTCAGCTTCATTTGGTAAAAAGAAAATGTATATGTATAATTGTATTAATTTATTTCCACATTTATTTATTCCCTTAATTATTTATTTCTACATTTATTTATTTCCATATTCATTTATTTCTACATTTCTTTGTCCATATGGTAATGAGGGGGCGTGCTGTACTGAATGAATTACTTAGAGGTCTTATATCAAAATCTTTTAACACTACTGTTTAACAAAATGTTTATCTCTGTACAGACTTTTTACAAATCCCTGCAAGGATTTCTAAAATGCCCGGGACTCTTTTGGCCAACAGTCTAAGCAAAAATGGTGACTCCAACAGATCTGATAACAGACACTTTTTACATTATCAAAAGCAGGGTGTGCACGTGAAATGATCCAGTATCTCAAAAGCAGGGTGTGCACGTGAAATGATCCAGTATCACATTTAATGCAAATGCGTGGATGTTGCCGATAGGAGCTTGCCGAATAGGTATAGCTAAACTAGGCAGCTCGGCTCAGCGAGGGTGGCAAAAGGGTAGGGGAGAGAGAGAGATTAACACATGGCTTTTCATTTGGAATTATCACTGCCAGATCAACATGTTATTAACCTATTGTAAACAAAGTAGTCTCCTCCGGTCTACCCGCCCTCTCCCTCCACTCTACAGTAGGTGTCCACTGGCGTGGAAGGGAAAATTTGCTCAATGCCCACGCACAACGCTACACAGCTGCTGCTTCGGTGCGCGTCTGTAACATTTACAGCAAGTGTGTATTGTCTACCACATTGCTTTACTACACGGTCAACAAAATCATCATGTATATGTGGCGCAATTATGGGAAAGAATATCAATATATTTACACAGGATTGACAGGGATTAATGTATCACATGCTGTAAAATTGCACACAGCTGATATTCAACAAGATGCACAATGCGCCCACCAAGGACATAAACCCAGTGGCGCATTTAGGCATGGGCGACATGGGCAGCCCCGCAGGGCAGCATCTTGCCGGGGGCAGCACGGGGCACTTGCCGGGGGCAGCAAGAACATCAAAGCCGGCTGTATAATAGGGGTACTCGGCTATGGGAATTTACACGGGGAGATAAAGTCCTTGTATTGCTCCCCACACTGAGCTCTAAATTATTCGCCAAGTGGAAAGGACATTTTGAGGTCACACAGCGATTTGGGGAAATTGATTATGAGGTGAAACAAATGGATAGAGGCGGAGCACGTCAGATTTACCACCTCAACCTTCTAAAACTGTGGAGAGAGGCGGTCCCCGTGACTTTGGCGATGGTGGTTCCAGAGAGGGAGGAGCTCAGACTGGAGAATTTAAAAGTCACAGATCGAGTCACCCCAGTCACCATCCCAAATCACAGAGGTTGCCAGGATGCAAGGAGAATTCTCCGACGTGTTCTTGCCTCTTCCTGGTCGTACGAATCTCATAGAGCACCATATCGAAACGACCCCAGGGGTAGTAGTACATAGTCATCCCAACCGGTTATCCGATCACAGAAAATATGGAATGGATATGGAAGTAATAGAAAAATCCCACAGTGACTGGGCCAGCCTGGTGATTTTGATTTCTAAGAGCGACGGCATGGTCCGGTTCTGTGTGGATTATAGAAAAGTCAATGCAGTGTCTAAATTTGATGCGTACCCGATGCCTCGGATTGATGAGCTGCTCGATCGGTTAGACGTGGCTTACTTTTATTCAACACTGGATTTAACAAAGGGATATTGGCAGATCCCCTTATCTCCCATGTCCTGTGAAAAGATTACATTTTCCATACCATTCGGATTACACCAATTCGTAACACTTCCATTCGGTTTGTTCGGGGCCCTGGCTGCATTTCAGTGGCTCATGGACCGAGTCCTCAGACCGCACGCTGCTTCTGCCGCCTATCTGGATGACATCATTATTTACAGCAATGATTGGCAGAGGTAACTGCAAAATCTGAGGGCTGTCCTGAGGTCATTGAGACGAGCAGGACTCACGGCAAATCCAAAGAAGTGCGCAATTGGGTGGGTGGAAGTACAGTATATGGGCTTCCACTTGGGTCACTGGCAGGTGTGGCCCCAAATTGATAAAACCGCAGTGATTGCAGCCTGCCCAAGACCTAAGACCATAAAGGAAGTAAGAGTTCCTGGGGCTGGCTGGCTATTTTCGCAGGTTTGTGCCTAATTATTCAACTGTCACGAGCCCGCTGACTGATCTGACAAAAAGGGGGCACTGGATTTGGTCCAGTGGACAGAGCCCTGTCAGCAGGCGTTCACGCATGTGAAAGCTGCACTTTGAGGCGGGCAGTTATTGCACTCTCCTGACTTCACTCTCCCTTTTATCTTGCAGATGGATGCATCAGACAGGGGGTTTGGAGCAGTACTGTCCCAGATGATGGAGGGGAAGAGTGCCCCGTGCTGTACATTTGTTGCAAACTCTCACTGAGCGAGACTAAGTACAGCACGATAGAGGAGGAGTGTTTGGCCATCAAGTGGGCGGTCCTCACCCTCCGGTACTATCTGTTGGGGTGTGCTTTCACCATCTGTTCGGACCATGCCCCGCTCCAGACCTCGTCCTCCATAGTTAGGGTGCTTTCACACTTGGTTCGATTGCTTGGACCGAACCCAAGTTAGTTTCCTCCCCACTCCCCCTCCCCCTATTTTTTGGGTCCAAACAATCGGATTACGTCATCAACACGAGTAAAAGCAGCAGCTGTTTACCACTGTAACTAGGCAACAACTCAAGAAGACATCAGCTTTTCTGTTTTATTAATGTATTCATCTCTTTGGATTTAACAAATATTAGCGTATGTCTGCCGCAAGCCCGCAGATACGTTGCAAAAGATGTGAAAAATGTGAGCTGCTCTCTGAAGGTGATTTCTTTGGACACAAGCAGGTATGAGAAATTCATTAAACCATAATAATTGTGATCGGGAGCCTGCAAAGACGCGAATTATCCGTCATCAATAGCAGTTCACTTCCGCAATTTGGTGTGTTCATATTAGCAACGAACCGCACCGGAGTCACATCAGGGGCGTCATTAGACTTCAGTGTCATCTGGGGCTTAGCCCACAGGCCATATTATAATATAAAAAATAAGAAGAATCCTTCCTTCCATGACTTAAAAAATGACCACCCTACCTGTCAAATACTAATTATATTAAGCACAACACTGACACCAATTCAGAACTTTATATAAGCAAACGTCAGGCGCACAATAAATGGATCAAACACGTTTTAATTTAAATTGCAGAGGATCAAAGTGAGAATTACAAATTGTCGGCTCATTGTTCAGAAATGAACACTATCAATAAAATCCAAGTAGTTTAACAATTAAAATTTGCAATTGTTATTTTGCATAATATTTTGAGAATCAAAGTCAAAGCATTATGAGATTAAAGTGGTAATATTTTGAGAATAAATCGAAAGGAAAGTAACATCAAAGTGATGTGGTGGACAACAGCAAAGTGAAGCGTCTAGGTCTTTACATACAACATCACTAACCAGGGAAATAACTTGGCTATGCAACTGAGCTGAATTTGTGGTACGTTTTTGCGAGCTCTCTGTTCATGAATGAGGTGTGCATTAGAACAGGAGTTTTCAACATGTCAAGGGAGGCACGAGATATAGGCTCACACCCAAGGGAAGCGGAAAAAAATTGGAAGTCCATATCAAAATATTGTACCTATGTGGTAACATCCCCTCGGTTACAGTATTGTTTAGAGAGGAAAACCCAATAACAACGGCAAGGGTGAATGTGTCTGGTTCAGTCTTCTGAAAAAATAACATTTTCTACATAACCGCTGCAGAGTCCGGATACTAATAACTCTGTGCTGATGCACCAAAAGACCAATGATTTCTTTACTGTAAAATCCTATCCTAAAGTATGATTTAAATATGTCTTCCACATTCATCTCTTGCATTAATGAAGCTGCTGGCTCGGCGTCCGTTCCGTCGTTGTGATAATGAAGCTCTGCTCAGCCTAATATTGAGATTTTTCTACTTTTTTCACACAATATACTACTATATTCTCACAATGCTAAGACTTTATTCTCATAATTTTTACTTTATTCTCAAAATATTATGACTATAATATAAAAATTATCTGGTGTGCAGACTTAAGTACAATAATTTGACAAGTTCAATGTCATTTGATTTTAAACAATTTAAAAATCAATGCACCCCAAAAGCAGCAGTGTGACTCCACGCACATCACATGGAAATGTGAACCAGCCTGAGCAGGGCGCATATACAGGCAGTCATTTTCTTTTACTTTAATGTGAGATTTCATAATTTTAGACCTATGTATTGTGCTATTTATGCTTATAGCTCACTATATAGTGCTGGTATTTTGAGTTGCGTTTGAGGAAATTCCATTGCAATAAACATTCTTTATTCCCGCGTACCGACTCCCGAATAACCGAACAAGATGACTGGCACATGCATTAAAATCTACTTGGTGTGTGGATTGTTAAAAACAAATGAAGATTAGAGATAGAAAGCTCCCACAAGAGGCATTCGTTACATGTCTGATGAACTTGAGCATGAACAGCACGTAAAAGTCAAAGTGCGAACTTTCAGTTAATGCAAGTTGGACTCACTGATCAGAATTAATTTACATTTGAAGCCAGAATTGAAGCCTGCCTTGTTGCTTTTGTACCCTGATGTAATTAACATTAAGCCTTACATTTTTCCTTTTTTTTTTTCTCATCACAGAAAAACATTCGGGGCTATAAACAAAAGATCTGGGGCTTCAGCCCTATCAGCCAGGGTCTAGCTACACCACTGGTTCACATGAACCGTACCCCAGACCACCTTACCAAGCGGACTCAGGTGCAGTTCGCGGGTGCGCACCCGAGTTCGGAAAACAGCGTTCACATCACCCAAATGAACCGAGCTTTGACGTTATTCTAACTCGGGTGCGCACCAAAAGTGCTAGTGTGAAAGCACCCTTAAACACCTTCCTTAAACACTTTTTTCAACATTTAGTGTTTATCAGAACCCCCATGCATTAGAGGCTTGTTTGTTTACATTTCTTTAGAGAGAATTATAATTCATGTTTATTTTAATACATACGCAAAGACATTATGAGCAAGTATCAGCTATCAATCATAATTCATCATCAGAATCCACGTAAGATCGCAATCGAAAGTTACATGCCTTGGTGTACATAGCCTTACCTTGTAGTTAGTTCACCCTCCGACTATGCCGCAACTGCTTGGAAAAAGTATAGTTTCCACCCAGCTCTGCTATGTGGGTTCATGAGAGAAACTTGCACGAGTCCTCATGCTTGGCCCATGAACACAAACCAGACTTAGTGTTGGGGTTAGGGTTGGGTTTTCACATTCAAATGGGATATTTTGCAGTTGCCGGATAAAATGAGAGTCGCCGATTTATTTATTTATTTTACATTTATATCTATTTCTCTCCTAAAACGATCATATCACTTCAAAAGACATGGATTAAACCAATGGAGTCATATGAATTACCTATATGCTGCCTTTATGTCCTTTTTAGAGCTTGAAAGTTTTGAACCCCATTGACTTGCATTGTATGGGGAAAAAAAACTCATACATTCTTCAAAATATTTTTGTTTGTGTTCCTATATGTACAAAGTCATACGTGTTTGTAACGGCATGACGGTGGGTAAATGTTGAGAAAATGGTTTTTTTTTTTGGGTGAAATATACCATTAAAATGAATCACGGTGGGCTGACTTTTCCCACTGCAAATAATTAAAATCTGACTCCAGTTTGACAAGTCACGCATGAAACACCCACACTCAACATAAGAGAGAGAGAAACATGTGAGAAACAGAAGAGAAGGACAACAACATGAGAGTATGTGTATGTGCAGGAGTATGTGTTTCATGCACTGCTGTCTGAAATGTCAATATTTACTGTCCATCACAAATGTGTGAAGATCTGACACACCGACAAGCCTGAACATACATACCGCATTCATTCATGATAGAGCTGGACAAAACTCTCTCTCTCTCTCTCACAAACACACACACACACTCACACGAACACACACACACACACTATTATGATGTTTTTAACTGCAGATTTTCTCTCTCTCTCTCTCTCATTTATTGCACATATACTGTAATCTAATACAGATGAACAAACATCTGCATTACTGCACCGTCATGTTCATGTCACTACAGAATAGAACACACAGAAAGATCAGATAGATTCATTAATAAATCATGTCCCTGAATCATGTTAGTTTATAAAAATACAATTGTTCATTGCTAGTTCATGTTAGTTCATAATACACAATGCAACATATGCAACTTTTAACTTAAAAAAAATAAAAATAAATAATAATAATATATATATAATATATATATATATATATATATATATATATATATATATATATATATATATATATATATATATATATATATATATATATATATATATATATATATACACTATATTGCCAAAAGTATTCGCTCGCCCATCCAAATAATTGAATTCAGGTGTTCCAATCGCTTCCATGGCCACAGGTGTATAAAATGAAGCACCTAGGCATGCAGACTGCTTCTACAAACATTTGTGAAAGAATGGGCCGCTCTCAGGAGCTCAGTGAATTCCAGCGTGGTAATGTGATAGGATGCCACCTGTGCAACAAGTCCAGTCGTGATATTTTCTCGCTACTAAATATTCCACAGTCAACTGTTAGTGGTATTATAACAAAGTGGAAGCGATTGGGAATGACAGCAACTCAGCCACGAAGTGGTAGGCCACGTAAAATGACAGAGCGGGATCAGCAGATGCTGAGGCGCATAGTGCGCAGAGGTTGCCAACTTTCTGCAGAGTCAATCGCTACAGACCTCCAAAGTTCATGTGGCCTTCAGATTAGCTCAAGAACAGTGCGTAGAGAGCTTCATGGAATGGGTTTCCATGGCCGAGCAGCTGCATCCAAGCCATACATCACCAAGTGCAATGCAAAGCGTCGGATGCAGTGGTGTAAAGCACGCCGCCACTGGACTCTAGAGCAGTGGAGACGTGTTCTCTGGAGTGACGAATCACGCTTCTCCATCTGGCAATCTGATGGACGAGTCTGGGTTTGGCGGTTGCCAGGAGAACGGTACTTGTCTGACTGCATTGTGCCAACTGTGAAGTTTGGTGGAGGGGGGATTATGGTGTGGGGTTGTTTTTCAGGAGCTGGTCTTGGCCCCTTAGTTCCAGTGAAAGGAACTCTGAATGCTTCAGCATACCAAGAGATTTTGGACAATTCCATGCTCCCAACTTTGTGGGAACAGTTTGGGGATGGCCCCTTCCTGTTCCAACATGACTGCGCACCAGTGCACAAAGCAAGGTCCATAAAAACATGGATGAGCGAGTTTGGTGTGGAAGAACTTGACTGGCCTGCACAGAGTCCTGACCTCAACCCGATAGAGCACCTTTGGGATGAATTAGAGCGAAGACTGCGAGCCAGGCCTTCTCGTCCAACATCAGTGTCTGACCTCACAAATGCGCTTCTGGAAGAATGGTCAAAAATTCCCATAAACACACTCCTAAACCTTGTGGAAAGCCTTCCCAGAAGAGTTGAAGGTGTTATAGCTGCAAAGGGTGGGCCGACGTCATATTAAACCCTGTGGATTAAGAATGGGATGTCACTTAAGTTCATATGCGTCTAAAGGCAGATGAGCGAATGCTTTTGGCAATATAGTGTATATATATATATATATATATATATATATATATATATATATATATATATATATATATAGGTACATGTTGAATTTAATATTAAGCAAGATTATAAAATGCTGTAAAAGTATTGTTCATTAACTAATGAGGTTAACTAATATTTAAAAATTAAACCTTACTGTAAAGTGTCACAACATATTTTTATGAAATAAAATTTACTTTTATTAAACATTTTCCAAGACCATGTCATATGATTATGGCCACGTATATCATTATCCATTAGCATCAGCGCCATGAATGCAGAATGGTAAACATGACACATTATTACACAATATCTACTGCATGTATCTTACTTCCAATAATAAAGTGTTTATAACAGCTACTTTTACTGATATTATGGGATTCCATTTGATAAAATCAGGTAGAAAGCAGATTATTTATGGAATATTCAGCATATAACTCTTATAAAAAATGTGCAGCTCTATGGTGGCAGCTCATTGTTCTATTATGCTAGCAATAAACATATAAAAATACCAAAGAATGCTTAGAAAATATAGATAGCTTTTATAAATAAAACTGCTTCTAACCTAAATACAAACCAACTGTTTCTTGATGTTTTGGTCCAAATAAGGTTCAGTTTACAGTCAAAAGCTTTATTACAGTATATTAAACAATGACTGAATGATATCTGTGTAAGAAAGAAATCTGTGTTTTCTACAGATCAATCATTCTCTCTCACGCTCACTCTCTGTGTGCTCACTGCACACACGTATTTTATATAGCCTATATATAGAGAAAAAGAGATAGAGTTCACCAGAATGCTCAGCCACTCTCTGCCGGAAAAATCAATAGCACATTAATGTAAGTACACTTTTAAAGAATGCTCTCCAACTCTGAGAATTACTAAGTATATAACCTATTTCTGCAGACTCACGCTTGCTACTCATTGTCATTTTTAATAACTGAAAATGTTGACTATATCGAGACAATATCAAAAGTACTACGCATCAGGGAAATAATAATAAAAAATAAAAAATAAACTATGAAGGATATAAATAGACCATGATGAAAATTGTACAACTCAGTTTGTAAGATATTTAGCTGAAACCCTGTGACTTACGAGAGCTAACGCCAAATCACCTGTCCTCATCCTCCTTGATCTGTCTGCTGCTTTTGACACAGTGAACCACCACATCCTCCTGTACATTCTCTCTGACTTAGGCATCACAGGAACTGTGCTTGGATGGTTTGAGTCATACCTCACAGGCAGAACTTTCAAGGTCACCTGGAGAGGAGAAGTGTCCAAGCCACACCAGCTGACAACTGGTGTTCCTCAGGGATCAGTGCTTGGACCCCTCCTTTTCTCGAACTACACTGCATCACTCGAACCGATCATTAAGGCACACAACCTTTCCTACCACTGGTAAGCAGATGATACACAGATTTACCTGTCATTCCAGCCTGACAACCCCACCGTCTCAGCTCATATCTCTGCCTGCCTCTCTGAGATTTCAGTCTGGATGAAGGAACACACCTTCAGCTCAACGTTGTCAAGACAGAACTCCTCGTGATCCTAGCAAACCAGTCTGTTGACCACAACCTTATTATTCATCTTGGTTCAACTACACTAAAACTACTTTTTCGAACTACTGCTACACTATTTGTCCAATTCACCCGAAATGTTGCATGTATCATCTAGGGACACTCAATAACCATCTAGGGACCCTAAAGACAAAAAGTTTTGATTCATAAAATCATTCAGAATACATAAGCCAATATTTTTTTTTTTTGGCTGTGGCCCAATTCACTTATCACCCTATATCTCCTGAACATTTTGACAAATCAAAATTCTTCACTCTTCTGTTATGACAGGTACTGTTGCCCAGACAGAGAAATGATTAGGACTAACATGAAAAAAGAGGACTAGCACCAGTATCATTCCAGTTTGAACACTGATCAGCAAATGGAGAAGTCTGTCATAAATGTTTACTTGGGTACAGTAGGACGATTGAGAAGTGTGGTGGTGTAAAAAAAAAAAAAAAAAGAAAGAAGTGAAGTGACTTCTTCAAATGACAGTAAAAACCCCTTGTCTGCTCACTATTGCCACATCACGTCACACACCAATATACACTGGTCTTGGTGATGTGAAACTTAACTCATAGAGGGTATACTGTATCAAGTATACTAATAATAAAATATAGCTACAAGCAGCAATTACTGGGGCCAAGCACTTAAAAAGCAGATTAAGCAGCTAAACAAGCATAGCTGAGAAATCCAAAGAGACCAAAATCATCATTTTAAATCAAGCGGTTTTCATGTTTTTAATAGATATACATTTTTTTATAGCGTTTCACCACTAGATGGTGATGTCCTGAAACTTTTTGACATGTAATCTCAGGACATGATCATAAGGTCAAATACCACATTTGGTATTGGTATCATGATTTTAGCCCAAAGTATTCAAACATTATAAGGAAAAATAGAAATTCACCAGATTTCTGCACCGCTAGGTGGCGCTGCGCTCAAACTGCTCAGGTACCCTTCATGGTAATGTTTTGTACAAAGTTTCATTTCAATATGCCAAAGCATTGGCGATATACAGCCCCAGATCCTTTTTGGCATCTTGCCATCTGTTTCGTTGATGTCTTATTCAAAAAACATCTTGTCTATTGAAAAGCTTTTGATAACTTTTTGAGTGTCCCCCAGATAATACATGCCAAATTTTGCGATTAGTGCGAATTGGACAAATGGCCTAGCAGGAGTTCGTGAAAGTACAATTACACACAAAATGGCAGACCAGGGCAAACTGGGTATCACCATACTCAGCATGACTTAAGGACAGCAGTCACAGGAAGACAGGCAAAATTAATAAAATGTTATAAGCATTTTTAAACATTTTGTTATTTCTTTTAAACACAAGGTGGTGCTGGCCCCAATCTTTCTAGGTACCCTCAGAACATTGTGCCGATGATGCATACCAATTTTCCTTTCAAATTTCAAATGCCATTGCATTTGTAAAATACAGCAATTAAATACAAAATTCTAAATGGCTGATGCCCAGTATGGCTGACCTACAAATAATGGACGATCATTTTAATCTGCATGCCCCAAGGAATCTAAAGAGACCCATTTCGTGATTTTAGGCCAAACTATTCAGAAGTCAAATTCGTGAAGCTTTATTCAAGAATGGTTTGGTCTATTAAAAAGTTTGAATAAATTTTTGTCACCAGTGTCCCTAGATCAGTGGTTCCCCACCCTGTTCCTGGAGACCCCCCAACACTACACATTTTGTATATCTCCCTAATCAAACACACCTGATTCAACTCTTTAGCTCGTTAATAGAGACTCTAGAACCTGAATTGGGTGTGTCAGAAAAGGGAGATATACAAAATGTGTAGTGTTGTCTCTAGGGACAGGGTTGGGAACCACTGCCCTAGATGATACAAGGCAAATTTTGTACAAATTGGACATATCGCCTAGGAGGAGTTAGAAAAAGTATTTTTTTCCCTGCCAAATTCAAAATGGCATAAAATCTACAGGGCGGAGTTTCAAAATGATGCAACCCATTCGGAATCGGCAAGGAATCAGAGGAAAAAATAATTTTGTCAATCATTTGAGAACTGGCTGTAAAGAAGCATATCTTTGGTTTGACCCACTGAATAAACTAAATACTAAACACACCCCTTACTGAACTAGTCGGTCATCTCGTTCATGAACAAACTAAATGTACTGGTACAATACACTCGTTCACAAACTAAATAAATGAATTAGGCATCTCTTTCGTAAATAAGGATCAGCTGACTGACTGAACGAGAGGTGATATTTTGTTCGTTTGGCAGTCTTGTTCAACAAGAAAAGGGGCTGAATGAATTATGAATAAAAGTGAGACTTGACCACACTTCACAATGACATACGGATATTATTTAAACTCCTAATTATATTTTAGGTTAGTATTGTTGTCTTTTTTTTTTTTTTTTAATAGCTTGATAAAAAAATTGTGCTAAGCAGTTCACAATATGATAGATATGCTTTGTTGTCATCTGTGGGGAAACACTTATGATGCTTTAACACTCCGCAGTGCTGAAGTCTATTAGAAGAATTGTAGACATGGAATTTAATAAAGGATAATTAGACTTGTTCCGGTTGTGAATGACTGTGCTTTTGGTACCATGCAATTTTCCTGAACATAATGTAAAAGATGGTCATTGAACAATCAACAATCAACCAATCTGAACAATATCTAAGTCACTAAGATGAATCAAAATCACTACTACTAGAATGCTAGCATGCTAAATGCTAATGGGAACCAAAACGGCAGTGTTTCTCAAAAAAAATTTTGGTTGCCATAGCACACTTTTTACGACTAAAACATTCTACGGCACACCACTATCCCACATAGACTAACCATCATCAATATTTTTCCTTTTCAAGAACTTGTCCATGTTATCTGTCCATCTTAGTGGCATGTTTACTTGTAATGTCTGAAATTCAGCTATGCAAAAAAAACAAAAAACAAGTCACACAGGTTGGCTACGCTGTGTGAGGTCACAGGTGGCAAGAGCGCTAAATGGGTAATGAAAATAGTCTTATTCTTATATATAGAAAATATAATGGGTAATAGTCTTATGTGCTATGAGTGAATAAGTGAATCATTTTGAGTAGTTCATGACCAAAATCTACCAAGAAACTTTATAGTGTTTAAGCATTAAAAGAACAAAGCAGATCTATAGTCTTCCTTCAGTCTGAGCATTATTTTTCATCCAAAAAGTCAACAATAATAGTCTAATAATAGTGAGTTTCAATAACATCCTTACTTTCTCCTTTATTAAAACTTGCATGGCTACAAATCTACTGACTTCAGTATAAGAATTATAAACACAAAGCAGGTCTACAGTATCATTTTCCTACAGTAGCCTATTTAAACTGCTGAGCATGGCTTTTATCAGAAAAGACCACAATAATAGACAAATAATAATAATTTTGAGTTTCAATAATGTTCTTTCATCATTGTAAAGCACATTTCACATGAGTTGAGTCGAGGCATCAACGCTCCGTTCAACGCCAGCGTCAAGCGCCACATTGCCCTCCACACGACAAGAGTTGCAGAAAGCGTCACAGAGGGGCGATTTTACGAGTTTGCCACGTATAAATGTGGGAGGTGTGCACAATAAACATTGAAAACATGTATTTGGAAGAGAGAAAAAAAGCTTGCAGTTGCTTTGATAGCAGAAAGTAATAAAAGGACTCGTTTATGTTTAGGTCTAAGCGTTTTCTTGGTGAATTTAAATTAGTTAAATAACTGGGGTCTTTGATATTCGTAAATGATAAAGTAATATTTAATTAAAAGAAATTATGAGACATTCAATGTCTCTTCACAAATTTGGACAGTTTTTCTTGTTGCTTAGTACTCTCAAAGACATTATTGGTGAAGCAAAACACTGAAAAACACTTTGGTGTAAAGTGGCGTCACTTCATAGAATTCAATGTATTCTGCAGCGCTGACACGAGTCATGTGAAAGACCCTTAATGCGTATAAATATCAGTCACTTTTGCACATTAATCATTGCTCTTCACAATCACAAAAGTGACCGATTATGGTTTCAAAACAGCAAATTTCTCCGAAAGGTGAGGAGTTTGGATCCCTGAAATTATTATAATTTTTTTTTCATGCATTTATTTATTTTATGGAATTTGATCATTTTCCATGGCACCCCTGACAATCTTTCACAGCACAGTGGTTGGGAAACACTGCACAATGCTATGATTAGCATACCTATTGCACAATGAATAAAGCAATGGATCATTCTCAATATGTGACCTGTCCTCAATCTAAGCTCAAGCTCCGCTCTTCACCATGATGGTAACTTCCAAAACTCCAACATAACAGACACTCTTCTAAATCTCAACACAACAAAACATGAAACACTACAAGTCTCTCCCACATTTACGTATCTTGCACAGAGGCACATTATAAAACACTTAACTTGAACATTTTCTCTCAATATTGAGTGCCATGCAAAGCATGCTGGGAATTAGAAATCCCCTGCCCATTTTCAGTAAACCAAACAAAAAATATCAATATCATCCAAACACAAAAAGATTAAGTAAAGCTTGAAAGCTTTTTTTTTTAGTAATATGAACAAGAGAGGATTCAGTGAAACTTACAATAAAAAATTTTTTTTCTTTTCTTTTTTTTTGTGGGATTTTTTTTTTTTTTTTTTTATTTGCAAATTTTTTAGCGATATTCTGATTTGAAATTTACATTCGTAACTTAGATGTAAACATGACTATTGTTGCACTGGCTTTTAAGGACATGGTGTTATGTAGATTTTTTGTGGATGTATTAAGTCAGTTCCCTGTGAGTTCACACAGGTGTCCTAATAGTGTAACCACAGGCAGGGCTCGAGTTGAGGGGGGATTCGAGGGGATGCCATCCCCCTTGTAGAATGAAATGACAAAAATATCACAATAATAAAACCACCATCCCCCATACCATCCCCTTTAGATCAATTGTATCATGTATTACTTAGAACTAATTGAGCAAAAAAAAAATTTTAATTCTCTGTGTCACAAATAACAAATAACTTTTTTCTCCCCTTTTTCTCCCCAATTTGGAATGCCCAATTCCCAATGCACTCTAAGTCCTCGTGGTGGCGTAGTGACTCACCTCAATCCGGGTGGCGGAGGATGAATCTGAGTTGCCTCCGCGTCTGAACTGTCAACTTGCTCATCTTATCACGTGGCTTGTTGAGCGCATTACCGCGGAGACATAGCGCTTGTGGAGGCTTCACGCCATCCACCGCGGCATCCACGCACAACTCACCATGTGCCCCAAGGAGAGCAAACCACATTATAGGTGACCCCATGTGACTCTACCCTCCCTAGCAACCGGGCCAATCTGGTTGCTTAGGAGACCTGGCTGGAGTCACTCAGCACATCCTGGGATTCTAACTCACGAACTACAGGGGTGGTAGTCAGCATCTTTACTCACTGAGCTACCCAGGCCCCACAAATAACAGGCTTTAAAAAAAACTGTAATTAGATGAACAGAATTAAATATTCTGAAGAGCCGCATAGATTAAGAGATGTTTTGGGTCGCCAGTTATCAAGAGGTGAAATCCCCCAATCAGAGCTTTACACTTGCACAGTTTGGAAATAATCTGCCCAGTGTTATGCTTAATTTGTGAAATCTGGGAACCATAAGCAGGCAAGCTCTCTCTCCACTGCAAAAATGCTCCAGTGTTCTGAAAACGCACCTTCAAAAATGGCCGAAAGAACAGCCCAGCAAACACAGAACATTCCCCTAACTTTAGCATATGGTTCACGTTTGTTTTGGGGGGTTTTTTGGGAATCATTTCTTAACGTTCTAGAAATGTTCTCTTTAGGTTCTATTTTTATAACCATAAACAAGCGTTCCTAGAATGTTGCAGGGAGGTTTATGTGTGACAACCTTAAAAGAAATTATACAAAACGTTCTCTAATGGTTATTTTTAGGTTTTATTTTCATAACCATAAACTAACCTTACAAGAACGTTGCTGGGAGTTTTTTGTGGGATAACCAAAAAAGAACTTATACATAACTTATACGCACAAATAAACTACTACTGTTGCCACTGAGCAGAGGGGGAAACCAACAACACAAATAAAAAATACTGCTGAGGTGAGAGAGGAATAGAAGATGAACAGACTGAGAAAAATGACAGAATCCTAAGAAGAGATGTGGAAGCGAGGGTGGAGGAGGAGGGAGGCACAGTGGAGAAAAGACAGTCTCAAGAATCACATTTACAGAAACACACATAAAGCTGCTGCTCAGACAAAAGGAAACACACTGGGGTATTTGTTGAGCTGTCTACCCGTGATGCCTTGCTGAAAGTTTATTAAACAAGAGCCCTTCAAGTGAAGACTCAACACCCACCCGCAGTCGAGATGAAGCCCCGTGGCCCCCGTCACTCAGACGTTCTTTCATTTCACCTCCCTACCACTCTGGACTCGTCCTGCTGCGAATAAAACACTCCCCGAAGAACCCTGCCGGTAATTTTCAGTTTCTATAGAAACTCAGGTATTAGAGACGACCGCTCAGGGACTGGCTACAATATATTCCCACCGTTTCATCTGAGAGAAAGAGAGGAAGGAGTAGCAGAAAAAGAAGAAAAAGCAAAGAGCTGGAAGCCCTCCCAAGGGCCCCGTAGTTCAAATTTCTGAAGTTCAGGGGAGGAGAAGAGAGACGGGCCCTGGAGAGAACATACTAGCATTAGAAAAGAGAGAGCGAGTGGGAGAAACCATTTCCTCTCTGCTCTGGCCAGAGCGCTCTCGTCCCCTGATGCCCAATGGAGGCTTTTTACAAAACATGTGTTGCTGACATACTGACAGATTGCTCAGTGAAGTGTTCGGAGCATGCACGCGCTGGCCATTTACAAGACAACATCCTCTACCTGAGGTGCCATGTTTTAAACATACACTGGTGGATAAAAAAACAAAATAAAAACAATGAAAAACAGATGGTAAACAAAGCAGTTCTTTGTGAGGCAGGAACAGATGATGGGAAATAAGGCAAACTGAAAGAGTAGTTAAAGAAAATCAGAATTTTTCTACTTCTTACTTTAAAATGATGATTGGAACGCCAATCCGACTTGTGAAGTCAGGGTAGATCGATCAACCCCAACCTCTGTAAGAATTGTCAATTGCCGTCATTTCCAAGATGGCAGCAACAAATGAGCATAATGTGGAGTTGGGTTTTGTGAAATGTAAAAACAAACTATTAAGTATTTTAAAAATGTGTGAACATGCAATATACAATAAATATACAAGAGCATTTTTTTTCTCCTTTTCTCCCCAATTTGGAATGCCCAATTCCCAATGCACTCTAAATCCTCGTGATGGCATAG
Source organism: Myxocyprinus asiaticus (assembly GCF_019703515.2). Taxonomy (NCBI): domain Eukaryota; kingdom Metazoa; phylum Chordata; class Actinopteri; order Cypriniformes; family Catostomidae; genus Myxocyprinus; species Myxocyprinus asiaticus. Next base: position 3,378,340 of record NC_059348.1, on the reverse strand, counting down.
TGACTCGCCTCAATCCGGGTGGCGGAGGATGAATCTCAGTTGCCTCCGCGTCTGAGACTGTCAATCCACGCATCTTATCATGTGGCTTGTTAAGCGCATTACCGCGGAGATGTAGTGCGTGTGGAGGCCCATGCTATTCTCTGCGACATCCACGCACAACTCACCACGTGCCCCACAGAGAGTGAGAACCACACATTATAGCGACCACGAGAAACATAAAACAAAAATGTTAATTTTCCTCAAACCTATAAATAGTAAATCCAGAGAAACTGATAATTTTGTAGTGGTCTCTTCCAGAGCTGTATACTGTGTATATATATATATATATATATATATATATATATATATATATATATATATATATGCAATATATTATATGCAATTTCAAGACTTCATATTTATTCAGAAAATATATATAATGTGTGACTTTTTAAAAATGGTTAAATGTAACCAAAATGATGTAAAACTAATGATAAAACAAAATCTATAACATTTATATTTTCGTAATGTACCAAGTTAGGTCACATCTATAATAACAGTGTAAGCTGAGAAATGTTGTTTATTTCAATTGGAAATTTTCAGAAAACTGACATAATTGAAATATATCCAAATAAAGCTGAATCGGAAAAACATTTAATCAGGAACTCTGTGTCTATACCCAGCTCTACTCTTTTCTATACAATGAAAGCATAAAGTGACCAGGAGCTGCCAAGCTCCAAATTAGGCAAAAAGTCAAGTCACTTTATTTGTATAGAGCTTTTCACAACACACATTGTTTCAAATCAGCTTTACAGAAAACCATGCATGAACAGAAAATTAATCTGTAATATCTTAAAGTCTTAGAGTCATCGTTGTGTAGTTTGATTAAATATTATTGTAAATTGTTTATAAAAAATAAATAAATAATAATTGCATTTAGAACCCCAGTGAGCAAGCTGAAAGCGACTGTGGCAAGGAACACAAACTCCATAAGATGTTGGTTAATGGAGAAAAATAACCTTGAAGGAAACCAGACTCACTGTGGGGGCCTCTGGCTAAACAGCATGAATATAATGCCTATATTAGTTATTTGTGTGCAGTGCAAGTCATGGTTTAAAATTAGTAAACTAAGGAAGTGTTAAGGGACAGTGTTTAAACAAAGATTTTGTATGAACTTTAAGATTAATGACTAATGTCTTTGAAGTCCATCCTGGATTAACTGCAGAAGTTCACTTAGATGCATTTTCCTTTGTGAGTTGGCTGATGAAGGCTTTTGTTGGCAATTAATAGATGGTCTATGTATTCCATTTTAAGAGTGTAGTCCATCATTAGACCAAGGTGATGCAGGCAGAGATCAGTAAAGTGCATCGCAGTTCAACCGGCAGGTCATTTCGGTGAGGTCTATCTTAAGTCCAAGGTTCAGACAATGGCATATGAAGTATCCCACATCTAAAAAAGCAACATAACTCTACCACAAAAATCTTCTGAAGCCAAACGATAGCAAGTGGTGGCAGTGGCAAGACGCAATGTTGCACATTTGACGTGAGGTCAATGATGTCCAACGTCATATGGTTCTTGCGTGACTTATCATTTATGTAAAACTTAGTGTGATGCATCTTCACAAAAAATATTTTAATTGAATGAGATTTGTGAGCTTTTGTGGAGGGGTAATGTATGCTTTCTATAATAACTTATAGCTGAAATAGCTGAAGTGTGTAACTATTTCCATGTTAAAACACTTTCTCCTATCCCAGATTAATTTGCAAAGGCAACTATGAGTTAAGCCTGCTATACACTGTAGGATTTTTACAGTCCTTTAAGACTGTTGCTTGTCAGACTGTACAATATGAACGCATTGATATCGTCATTGCACACTGCGCGATATTATGTCACACTGTACGATACACATCGTAGCCAACTGTGGTCCCAATCGTCCCGATCAGTAAACGTGACTCACGTTACGGGAGAGTTGCGGAATAGAAGTGAAACGGCGAGATTTGCCCGCCCCAGAGAAGCATTTTCTTTTTCTGAAAGTCAGGATATCAGCATTACCGTTGCTCCAATACAACTCCATCATGAGCATAGGCTAATCTAGTGGTTCACAACCTTTTTTTGATGAACAAAAAAAAAAAAGCCGCTCGCGCTGCTCTGTCCATTGAGACCCAAACAGGTGTATTAGCCGAGGTTGTGCCTCCACCTGTGTATTTGACGCTGCTAAACCAGATACTTCAGATGCGTCACTAGACTTCAAAATCAGATGAACCGCGGTACAAATGCGTACCAACTCGTATAATTGAGAACCAACTGATATACTCAAAGTCTAGATAAACGTTTTAATGCAAAGAGGAACTTGACGATAGATTTGATTATTATGACTGATAAACGCCCCCCTCTCTACTAATTTGCTCTAAGCACCCCGTGGCATCCTTTGAATGCCCCTGTTGAGAATCCCTGGGCTAACATTTAAAAAAAGATATATTTTGTCAAATATGCCTATAATAAGACAGACTGATCACAAATACAAAATATTACAGATGTTGAGAATGAACGCAAGAGCGGAAGGTAGCCTACAGTAATAATTAGCTACCACAAGCAAATATTCATTGTGGAAATAAAAAGACTTGTGGCCTGAAAAATTACAAACTTCTCCGTCCACATCGGGGAAAGCAAAAAAGGTGGGTTATAGTACGTCTTTCTCCTGTTTTAGATTAGTAAACTATCGGCCAAGCAAAATTTAGAAAATTCATATAGGATGATAATATATTACGCTTGCAAATTCCTTATGGATAATGCACAAACATGACATAGATTTCTATAATTGTATCCAGCTGTATCTGCTGATTTGGATTAAAACATACCATAAATACTTACCAATATAAATTGTTCAAACTTTTTTTTTTTTTTTTTTTTTTTTATGAAATTGGAGTGGTGTGAATCTTAACTGAAGAAGTGTTTAAAGTAAATTTATTAAAAGTAAAATAGTAATAATAATAAAGTTGCATGATAAATGTAAAGAAAAAAAACGTATGCAAAAGAAAATGCATTCATTTATATATTTTGTATTTATTTAATTCAGGGAATAATGCTTTCATATTGCTGAAGTGTTACACTTTTCTCCAAGTATATTCTGCTTATTTATTTAATAAAACTTTTTATATAAAATGAAAAGAAGAAAAAGCATGGAAAGAGCTTGCATAGAGTGATAACTGGGCACAAATGTTGCTATGGTGCAGATGCGGAGCAGGTATCTTTCCAAGTGAATTGGGGTGCAAGAGAGGAGCCAGATCTCATCTGGCCGTCGTAATAGCAGTCACACTATACGAATGCGATGCTAAATTTCTGACACTGCCAGAACTTCGTCGGAGGCTAAAGATCATCGCAAAGGCTATTAATCAGCTGTCGGTAAACATGTCACACTGAATGTTGTAAGATTGCCGATTTTGCCCTACGATGACAGAAGTCCTTTAGGATTCCCGAAATTTGTCTCAGATGGCAGAACTGTGGCCAAAATCATTAAGTCGTTCGTGGATGAAAATTTCACAAAAACTGTAAAAACGCGTCTCTGGTGCACTATAAAAATTCCTCTGTTTGTTTTGCATGACCCATCCAGCCTGACAACACTGACTCAACCAGTGGCGTGAGTTTGGGGCACAACTATCTGTTTGTTCAATCAACAGCAGCCGGGGATGGGAGGAAGGGGGTTATTTGGAAAGCTGTTTGAAAACAAAATTTATTTTTGCAATTCTATTTGTTGGTGCTTAGTGGCACAGAAATTATACACTTCAGCTATTGTATAAATTCAGAAGACTTATTTAAGACTTAAAGTATCACACAAGTTGTATGGACTACTTTTATGGTACTTTAGTATCCATTTAGGTGCTTGACAACTGTCTGCTTTCAGTGTATGGCTAACAGCAGCATGAACATTTTTACTAAACATCTCATTTTGTGTTCCAAAGAAGAAAGTAAGTCATATTTGTTTGTACCAGCATGAGGGTGAATAAATAATGACAGATTTTTTGGGGGGTGACCTATTTATTCACACAGGTACACGGGTGACCAGCAGACAAAGGTGAAATAAACTTTGTTGTTCATTGCTGTTTACAATTGCTGCTCATTTATGTTCGAATGACGGCATATGGAAAAAGCAGAGTGTGCAGTATGATTGAGAGCCAGATTTTGCATCAGACCGCATCGACGACATCTTCATTGGCCGGTGGCTCCGAAACTGCTGTCGTGGCAACCGAATGGAAATGGGGGATCATAATGTATTCATGATGCTGCGACCCAGGGGTTGAGAGCGCGTTCTCTAGAGACCCTTTACCTCGAGCCAGACGTGTCTGAGCAAAATCACTCAACAGAAGACAAGAGCAGAATACTGAACAGGGCAGAAGAGACAGACAGAGAAAGAAAGAGGTCTACCAAAATCTTTATTAGGTCACTGACTCTATATCAGCATCCAAAACAAATATTCACTGGATTAATTTATAAATACAATACCTTACAAAACAGTACAAAAATAAAACCTCTACTTTAAAAATTGTAAGACCAACAGTTCATTATCCCCAACTTCATTATATTCCCCCACACACCATACTGTAGAAAACTCTAGTATATCATATTATTGACCAATTTTTAATTGAAGCAGCTAGCATCCCTGATCCAATTCCTGTTATCTAGTTTCCAAATAGTCTATCAAATAGTCATCTTTTTTCCAACAGGAAATGTAATAAACAGATTGTCATCCTTTTACTTTTGCAAATCTATATTGCCTTGCACTTTCACTGTCCCTTGAACTCTACCTGAATAGCCAAGTCTTCATAGCTTACAAATTCACATAAACTTTTAAAGGAAAGTAAAAGTATGTTCTCCAAATCTGTATCTTTATTAAAGACACCAAAGATCTTTAAAATACTGATGACAGTAAATGTACTATTTTTCTCTCTGAATCCAAATCTTTACGAAGAATCATTCAACTATTTTTATGGCAATTTAAACACACGGCAGCCTTCGTCAGTTGGTGGATCTGAGAAAACATCAAGAGTGCATATACTGATGACCAGACTCATTTTACTCACCTATTCAGAAGAAGGTACAAAAAAATGACATTTCTGCTGTTAAGCATGAACTCTCACCCTGTAAAAACAATGTCTTCATATGCAGCTCATAGTTTAATTCATTCAGGGAATAATTATGAGGTCATTAGATTAGTTAATGAGTCTAGTCAGAGGTGACTGGTACATTGTACAGAACTTATGCTTTCTTATGCAAACTGACTTGAATGGTTTGTGCAGTAGTGGTAAATGATCATGAAAATTTCTGGTATTTCTAGTTTCAGTTTAAAAGGGTAATGGTTGTTCACATTAATACTTCTATGCAAAAGAGGATTCTGCCTGCAGTCCTATACAACACACATCGAAATGTGCCTTCTGAAATTCAGTAGGACAAGCGGTCTGTGAGGCAGAGCAGTGAAGCTCTCTCTGAGCCAAAAACTCACGTCTGTCACTCTTTCCTCTGCTTTGACCTGAAATCACTCCACAGCAGAAGCCAGTCTGCAATTACAAGCTCAGGAAAAGATGAGAGGAAGAAGTGTGCAGGATATTTCCATGCTGACAAACCATGCTTTTGCTTAAGACTGAGGAACATTACATTTTAGTTGTTAAACATACTGTTTCATGCTGATGTATACTTATATATAAGTAAAAAAAAGACATATACTTAAAGTATCTGTGTCTTGGGGCCTTGGTAGCTCAGCAAGATGCTGACTACCACCCCTGGAGTCACGAGTTCAAATCCAGGGCATGCTGAATGACTCCAGCCAAGTCTCCTAAGCAACCTGGGAGGGTAGAGCCACATGGGGTAACCTTCTCGTGGTCGCTATAATGTGTGGTTCTCACTCTCTGTGGGGCACGTGGTGAGTTGTGCGTGGATGTCGCAGAGAATAGCATGGGCCTCCACACGCACTACATCTCTGCGGTAATGCGCTTAACAAGCCACATGATAAGATGCGTGGATTGACAGTCTCAGACGCGGAGGCAACTGAGCTTCGTGCTCCGCCACCCAGATTGAGGCGAGTCACTATGCCACTACGAGGACTTAGAGCGCATTGGGAATTGGCCATTCCAAATTGGGGAGCAAAGGGGAGAGAAAAAAAAAGAAAAAAAGTATCTGTGTCTTTTTTCCAGTAAAAATATATAAAGATCTTTAGACCAAAAGATAAATTTACCTCATAAGAGGCATCAAAACTGCAAAACCTAATTTCGTTTTTTGTTGTCTTCTGTTTTCGGAGAATGCGTCTTGAATATTTAATCTGTTCTTTACTTGTTTTAGCTTAAAACCTGGGTCCATATTCACAAAAAATCTAAAGGCTAAAAGTAGCTCTTAACTCATAAATTTATGAGCAACTCTTAATTCCTAAATGTTTCATCTAAGGGTAATTAATTGAACATTTCAATGCTAAAAGTACTTCCTAAACCCACGACAACTTAAGGCCTACTTAGTTTTTGCGTGTTCCGGATCGCCTCGTGTCTGATTGATTGCGTTGCCTTTCTGAGTATACTTTTCTGACCGCGAACAAATAGGAACACGTTAGAACCATGCGCACTACAACTGCTTTGTGACACACTTTTAGTAAAGTCAATGGCCAGCATATGCGCAGACGATGTGTACAGCCGAGTCGTGAAGCTGTGCTGATGACGCAGTTTGCGTCACACATACTGAGTGCGGAGCAAACCGCAACACGCACGCCCGAAGTATACTTCAGCTTATAGAAGTTGCCATGAGGACTCCTATATCCATAATAGTGAATCGCAAACAATCCTAAACTGCTGTCGTCAATCCACGCCGCAATCGAATCAATGTATTAGAATATTATATTGACACTGAGGTGAAAAATCATGAGGGTGTTTTCAGTATTGCACACTTAGTTAGGGATGCAATTATCTCTCCCAAAAACCGAAACAGCCCAACTACACCAGAGATGAAGGTTTTGAGAGAACCTAGCCTTGTATGTGAGGTAAAATGTCATTAAGTTCATGCAGCCAGTGTCAGATAAATATATGTTCATTTTGTAAACACAGGTGAAGGATAAATATTTGCTCTGCATGATTACAATATCACAGAATGAATGAACCAGTTACCTGTGGCACATCTTTCAAAGTCTGTGATCTCTGCTCTTGACTGAGAAGTAAGTACCACCATTTCTCACACTCTTTCACAAAATATGGAATCAAAGGAAATGCCACATTGATGTGGAAACATTTGTTCCCATGCATCCTTTCTCACTTTAACGGTGATGCCGCCTTTTATTTTCCTTTAATTATGTATTGATAAGTTGAGCAAGAAGCTACAACCTTCCTTCTTCCTTCTGTCTTTTCTTAGGTGTTGCTTCTGTATTTTTCATAGCGAATTTATGCTTTTAGTCTTTTTAAAAGCCAGTTTAAAAATAAATACATATATGGGGCTGAGAAATTTAAGGCCATTTCTGCGATTAATAATTTTTGTTAAACGTTTTTAAAAAAAAGAATGCAATTAATGCAGTATATATTTTTTTTCACTTCCTTAGACTTTACTACATATGTATATATACATTTTCAGAAGGTAGGGGAGAGCAGAGCACAAACTAACACTTTTCAGTTTTCTTAAGTTTGTATAAATGCACTTGGGTTTCAATGTATTTTTCTTTTTTCACATTAATTTTACACATGTCTGGTACAAATATGTGGTCTTTTTTCATGAAAACAGTGCATCTACATGAAAAGAAGTAAATTGAAATGTTACAACATGCCCCATAGGCGGGGCACATTGTAACATGACCATATGTCAGTTTAAAATCCCACTCTAACAATTGTATACGATCTAATTAAAATACCTAGAAGATAAACTAAAATATTTTGTCAACAATTATTAATTAACTTCATGATATATAATAAAGCAATAATATTGACACTTGACAATGAATACACAGCAAGCCACAGCATTGGCTGAAATAATACATAAATCGATAACACACACACACACACACACACACACACACACACACACACACACACACACACACACGCACACACACGCACAGGCATAAAGGGGAAATTATGTAAATTGCATATCTGACATGAAATTAAACCTGGCTAGTCACTTATGCTGGCTATCTTTGAATTAAAAGACACTAGCTAACAGATTAGAGATTAAAATGTTACCAAGTTTGCCTTATTTTAAATACACAGTAAAAACAGATATAAAAATTTACTTTCATGTGAAATTTTATTTTTGCTACTGTAAAATGAACTTTTGGCGATATCTTCCAACGTTTTTTATTTTTATTTTGCTGCAATCTTTTCTCTGCACAGTGTTGAAATGGCAACAAGTAAACAAATGAAGTTTAATCTTACCAGTGTCTGTGGAAACTTTTAAACCATGTGTGCTACAACTAGCCCCACATTAGTTTGTGCCCCACTTTCCCCTACATTCCATGTCCCAGGCATAAAAAACAAGGGAGCATATTCACTGTACAGAGAATGGAGACTTCACCAGCAAGTGGTGAAACAGAAGTGGGAGAGATACGGGCTAGCTGCTGTATTTCTTCGCATCACCTGAAATATTCTCTCACTTTCATCTATACCACTGTCATAAACTAATCCACAAAATAAAGAAAGAAAGAATGGCAACCAAGAGAAAATAATAGTTTGGAGGTTTTAAACTTCAGCATTATTTGAATGCATTATTTGAAAAACTATACATTTTAACACTTGTATTACTGACCAACCTACATTTACACACTTATTCCGATGTGATTAGCTTGCGCAGTAGCTCACCTCATATAGTGTTGGACTTTGAACTTGGCAGACCCTGATTTGAGCCCAGGCAAACACACAAGTTGACAGGTGAAAAGAAAGTGTCATTGAAGCGACACAAAATTATGTGGTTCCTTCAGAAAATGTGCTTTTTATTTCTCATTTTGTTTTTGGACACTATAGGTTAGGTTTAGGTGTTGATTTAGGGTCAAGATGTCTGATTTGTTCACCTTTCATTTGCTTTGAGAACACTATTTGTTAGGTTTAGGTCAAAGTCTTAGGCTAGGGAGGTACGTTTTACTCATTAAAACCTCCATTTAATATTCACCTTAAAAACATTGTCCGATTACAACACCATTTCACTCACTTTTGGCACCCCCAGCTGGACATTTCACCTGGGAAACTGCAGCAAAATGTGAAATGGAACACATAATTTTGCTTTACAAAAATTTTGCCACGGTCATGTAATGTTCATGAGATCAGGCTGTTCAAATCATATTTATAAAAACAGTTCTGCAGATATGTGCATTGAGCATTACAACAGCACTGTATATTCACATGATAAAAACCAGCACAGCATATGTTAATAGCGTTTCAGAATTATGTGCTGCATGTGTTTGATTATGTTTCATTCTTGTGTGATTATTTATTAATTCTGGATCATGTGACAAAGCAGCTTAGTTGCAGCAAACACTCTAGACACCTGTTTGACGCTGTTGTTATGATTAAAGGAAACTACATTGATTATTGTAGACAAGTCCATATTGGACAAAGGAACAAGGATCAAATTTGTCATCCTGCATTTTTGCTCATTTGTGCACACATCTGCTATTCAAGCATGCAACAGCTTTCCATCTTTTTAACCATAATGTTACCATTCACACCAATATGTTGTTAAAACTTAGTGATGTGATTTTCCAGAAATTACCCTTAAGCAGATACGCTGCAAGAGGCTAGTTATTTGGCCATAAGAAAGAGAATCTCTAACTATTCCATTAATTAGTCAACTATTTTCTTAATTTGGTCGGATGGAGAAAAGCTCTTTCGTTTCAGCGTCAACAATGCATCATTTCAGAACTCTTGCAGTAATGTTACTTATTATGGAGGCAAAATACCAGAATTTATCTGCCAGCATTTTAACAACAGGTACTGTTCACACATAACCTCTAAATTGAAATGCTGTTGAAAATATGGAAAATGCTGCATGTGAAAAAAACGCATGTTCTCTGTTTCAGGGTGCAGTTGTATTTCAAGGAAAGAGACAACCCAAAAATTAAAGTTCTCTCATTTACTCATGTTGTTGCATATCCTTATGACTTTTTGTCTTCTGTGGAACATGAAAGGAATAATTTAATGAATGTCCCGTTGGCTGAATTCAGTGCAATTGCAGTACATGCAGCAGGGACTTTAACACTTAATAAAGCACCCAAATGTATCATATACCAAGTCTTATGAAGGTACAGTTGAGCTCAAAAGTTTGCATACCCTTGGAGAATTGGTAATATATGTACCATTTTTAAAGAAAACATGAATGAGCAGGCAAAACACATTTCTTTTATTTCTTATTGGATTCATATTTAACTGTAGGTTATAACAGAATGGCACAATCATAAAAACATGGCAACAAAGAAAAAAATAAATGACCCCTGTTCAAAAGTCTGCATACCCTTAGTTCTTAGTACTGTGTATTGCTCCCTTTAGCATCAATGACAGCGCACAGTCTTTTGTAATAGTTGTCTATGAGGCCCCAAATTCTTGTAGGTGGTATAACTGCCCATTCGTCTTGGCAAAATGCCTCCAGGTCATGCAAAGTCTTTGGTCGTCTTGCATGAACCGTACGTTTGAAATCTCCCCAGAGTTGCTCGATGATATTAAGGTCAGGAGACTGTGATGACCACTCCAGAACCTTCACCTTTTTCTGCAGTAACCACTGGAGGGTCAACTTGGCCTTGTGCTTAGGGTCATTGTCGTGCTGGAAAGTCCAAGTGTGTCCCATGCGCAGCTTTCGTGCAGAAGAATGCAAATTGTCTGCCAGTATTTTCTGATAACATGCTTCATTCATCTTGCCATCAGTTTTCACAAGATTCCCCGTGCCTTTAGAGCTCACACACCCCCAAAACATCAGTGAGCCACCACCATGCTTCACAGTGGGGATGGTATTCTTTTCACTACAGGCCTTGTTGACCTCTCTCCAAACATTGTGCTTATGGTTGTGACCATAAAGCTCTATTTTGGTCTCGTCACTCCAAATTACAGTGTGCCAGAAGCTGTGAGGCGTGTCAAGGTGTTGTCAGGCATATTGTAACCGGGCTTTTTTATGGCATTGGCGCAGTAAAGGCTTTTTTCTGGCAACTGAACCATGCAGCTCATTTTTGTTCAAGTATCATCATATTGTGCTCCTTGAAACAACCACACCGTCTTTTTCCAGAGCAGCCTGTATTTCTCCTGAGGTTACCTGTGGGTTTTTCTTTGTATCCTGAACAATTCTTCTGGCAGTTGTGGCTGAAATCTTTCTTGGTCTACCTGACCTTGGCTTGGTATCAAGAGATCCTCGAATTTTCCTTTTCTTAATAAGTGATTGAACAGTACTGACTGGCATTTGCAAGGCTTTGGATATCTTTTTATATCCTTTTCCATCTTTATAAAGTTCCATTACCTTGTTACGCAGGTCTTTTGACAGTTCTTTTCTGCTCCTCATGGCTCAGTATCTAGCCTGCTCAATGCATCCATGTGAGAGCTAACAAACTCATTGACTATTTATACACAGACACTAATTGCAATTTAAAAAGCCACAGGTGTGGGAAATTAACCTTTAATTGCCATTTAAACTTTTGTGTGTCACCTTGTGTGTCTGTAACAAGGCCAAACATTCAAGGGTATGTAAACTTTTGATCAGGGCCATTTGGGTGATTTCTGTTATCATTATGATTTAAAAAGGAGCCAAACAACTATGTGATAATAAATGGCTTCATATGATCACTATCCTTAAATAAAAGACATGATCAGTCATATTTTCAAAATCAATGGCAAAATTTCACAATTTCTGCCAGGGTATGCAAACTTTTGAGCACAACTGTATATGATCACTTTGTGTGATAAAAAGACTGCAATTTAAGTTGTTATTCACTTTCAAATCACATCAAATCATTAATAAAGTCCATAAACAGCACTGAAATCCAATATGGCAGCTGCGTCAATAACATCAAACATCACTGGTTCTTGCACGTCTTATGACCAATCATTATGACGTCTTATTGCAACCTCAATGGGCTTAAACAAAAGTATTGTGTAGATTTTAGTTTACTAAACTATTTTTCAATGCCTCAAAGTCACATGCTGATAGGGTTATTGTTTCATTGTAATAAGGATCTGCTCAATTTAATAAACACTTGAAATTCATGAATACAACACAGATTTCTCTTGTAGGGTTTTGACTCCATTTTAGCTGCACCTCTATAAATAAAAGATGAATAGCATTACTGCATATTAACAGCAGGGCAGATATGAGGCCTAATGTAATAAAATTCAGAGGACACGAGGGAGAGTCCAGGCTCATACACACGTTTCCTCAAACACCTGGAGCAAGATTTGTTACTTATTTCCTGCTATAAGATTTCTGCAACACACAGAAACTGGAAGATTGAAAAGTGGCTGTGCAGAGGCTTAAACACACATGAGATGCTGTAACAGAGAGAAGTGTCAGCCTTGCATTCACTGTTCCAAAAATCATGTTAAGCAATACTGGCAACTCCCAAGAGAGACAAAGAGAAAAATATGTTTTTGGAGTAAGAGTTCAAAGTTAAATGAACACTAATTACATAAAGTAGGGCTGCACAATACACTGCATTTCTCATAATATGGCAATGTACATATATGCAAATTGCAAGGGCTTGCGGTAACACAATGATTTTAATATTTAAAAAAATAACATTTATGGTGATGCATAAGCTTTATTTATTTATTTATTTATTTATTTGAGAAATCAACTCTACCAGTGTTACTTAACAGTATGCTGATTTATGTCCATATGCATTTTTCTGAGACTTTTGTCAAGTGCATGCTAAGATGTCAATTCTTTTCATTTAAGGAATAAGGCATTTGAGGCTGTAATTAATTAACATTGCCAGTCTTAATACTTCCAATTAAAAACCACTTCATTCAGGCACCGAGTAACAAAGAACAGGGAAGTTGATTTGTTGTTTGTCTCATGCTGGCAAACTGAAATTTACCACAAGCTAGCTAATATAACTGACCATGCACACTAACCATAGCTTGCTAAATAGTTCGAAGGAGGTCTATAGTACCTGTAGAAAGCTATCCATTAGCACTCCTATTCATCTCAATGGCAGTAAGCAGAATCAGAAACAATACAGGTCCATTTTCATGCTTTTAAGAGCTCTTAAAATTTGTCACAGGCAAAATATTTATTATATAATGCCATGTTCTGTTTTATATAATATTCCAATTAATTTTATCAAAATATATGGCTACTTTTGAATGGCTGTCAAACTTAAACTTAACTAGAACTTAACTTAAACTAGATCAGCTGTATCAGAGTCTCATTTTAGTCTCATCAGTCTATTTAGTTTTTTTCCTAACTGCTAAACTAAATATAAAGATATAGTATTTTTAAATGTAGCAAAGTGGAGAAATTTCATGTAATTTAACTGTAGTCATAAATTGGACGTGGCCCCTTTAAGAACCGGAGTTTTGCCCTCACCGGAGTTTTGCGACACCTGCTTTAACAGTTTAAAACAATAAAATTCTCATTACACATTTTCTTTACATTTTATGCATTTGGCAGATGCTTTTATCCAAAGCGACTTACAATGCACTTATTACAGGGACAATACCCCCGGAGCAACCTGGAGTTAAGTGCCTTGCTCAAGGACACAATGGTGGTGGCTGTGGGGATCGAACTGGCAACCTTCTGATTACCAGTTATGTACTTTAGCCCACCATGCTATAAATCATTAAATAAGATACATAAAATGCTGTGAATGATATAAGCATGTACTGTATTATGTACGTATGTGTGAGGCATGTGGGCTAATGCCCTATTTGTGTTTTCATTTAATAATAGCCTCTACCGTATTTTATTGTACCTTATTTTATAACCATATCTTATTTTTCGTATTTCATCATTATATTTCATTTTTGTATTTCATTTCCGTAGTCCATTTTTGCTTCTTTATCATTTTTTATATACGGCCCATCAACCACTGTTTCTTTTTTTTTTTTAAAAAACAGCCGTCAGATAAAACCCCCAAAAAAGAGTTTTGTATCCTGTGTGATTATTTACACACCCACCGGCTACATAAAAAATATGTTTAAAGTGATGTACCCTCACATGAGACAAAGATGTAGATCATATGCTGACTTTAATATTTCTTGCTTTATTTTAATAACACTTGTAACTGGATGTTTACACTTTAATGAATAAATTAATCATGGCTGACAAAAGTAGTGAAAAAGCAAAACTTTCACACTGGCACCACTCTGTACATAAAACCTAGCTTCAGATAATAATAATAATTATAATAACTTTATTTTTTATAAGTGCTTCAAAAAACATTCAATCAAAACACATTCACATAGTAGTAAAAGCAAGCCTACAAGTAATAAAAGAAGATCGATGGCAAATGGCAAGTAGATTGTACGGTAGCGGTACAGCTTGTCGAATTTGCCAAACAACTGTGTCATGTCCTGGTGTTACAGTACATCAAACATGTCGTTTTATTTACGCCGACATCACCGTGCAAATCGGTGGTTTTGTGAAACAGCAGCAGTACGTTTAACAGCCGCCTCTCCCAGCCGATCCTGAGCGTGACATGCACAGCAAGACGCTCATAAGTTATGAGTCATAACTATCAAAAAACAGCTTATTGATAAAACCAACCAAGTAAGAAATCTGCTTTTGACATCAAAATGTAAACTGCTTTCAGAACAACACTTGCGCACATGTTATAAGCCGGTAATAACAGCGGTATAGTTTAAATGCAAAGTGAAACGGGAAAGAGGGCAAAAAAAATTTTTTTGCTTAAGCTGCTAAATAATATTGGATTATGTACATATAACGTAAAACCAGAGGTCAGTTTCCTCTCTAGGTTTTTTTTTTTTTTTAAACCACTAAATAACATTGAAAGGAGTCTTTCCTTTTTACAGTCACTTCAGCTTGTTCACAGAAGTGGAGTCAGTTCTGTAGCATAAGAGCTAAAAAAATTCAGCGGCAAATCCATCTGGCCCAGGAGGCTTGCCTGTAGGCAAGGCATTAATTACCTCACCAAGCTCCACCAAGTTTATCTCAGAATCAAGAGAATTTTTTTGCTCAGTCGTCAGTTTAGGAAGTTCTAATGGTCCCACAAAGTTTATAATATCCTCATCAGTAGACGAAGACGTGGAACTATAGAGATCAAGATAGAATTCTTTAAAAGCCTTATTAATATCAATGGCTGAGGTAAATATTTCACCACCACCAGATTTCACTGAGGGAATGGTAGAAAGAGACTTTCCCTGTTTTATATATCTAGCCAGAAGCTTCCCTCCTTTGTCCCCCATCACAAAGTATGACTGTCTTTCCGAAGTATGTCTTTTCAAAGTATGACCTTCTGTGACAAAATAGTATTATATCTGTATTTCAATCGGGTCAATTCTCTGAGGCCATTAGATGACATTAGGTGCTTCTGCTCTGCCTTGGCACTTTTAATATTCCCTTCCAATTCCATGAGTTCTTGTGCTTTGGATTTTTTGGTGAATGAGGCATACTGTATGATCCGGCCCCCAAGAACAGCCTTAAGCGCCAAGCCATGCCCACAGAGGATACTGAGGACCAGTTGGTCTCCATATAGACATTGATTTCAGCCTTTAGCATTTGTTGGAATTCAGGATTTTGCAAAAGAGATACATTAAAGCACCAACTATATGATTTACTTTTCTCCATATGTGGCAACACCTCTTAACACACCAGGGCATGTGAGACTAAAACGTTTCCAACTGAGCAATCAACAAAAGATGAAATGAGGGACTTATAGAGTAAGGGCCTTCTAATCTATTCGACAGTAAATCTTATTGACTGAAGAAAAAAAATTTATAGTCCCTACCAGATGAGTTCAAAAGTCTCCAAATATCTGTAAGACCAATATTTTTACACATCAAGTGAAGCGTCAATGTTCATTTGTTTCACTATGATCAAGGACTGAGTCCTTCAAAAGATTAAAGTCTCCTCCCAAAGATATATCATGAGGGGTGCCAGCAGCTTGCAACATCCATTCAAGATCTATAAAAAAGCCCTTATCATCGATGTTAGGTGCAAAAATATTAGCCAAAATAAGACTTTGTCCCTGAATTACAGCTAAAACAATGATGAATCTTCCTAATTTATATTTACTCTGTTTGAGACTTTTGAATTGTAGATGTTTACTTATCAGTGTAATGACTCCCCTGCTCTTACTCGAACCAGCACTAAATAAAAAAATGCCCACCCCATATCTTTCCAAATTTTACAGCTTCCTGCGGAGAAAGGTGCGTTTCTTGAAGAAACACTATATCATATTTCTTATGCTTAAGAAGAGAAATAACCTTCTTTCTTTTTATGGGGTTCCCCAACCCATTCACATTCCACGTGGAGAGAGACAATCCACTCATATTAACATTTGACATTTTGACATTAAAGAAAAAATAGATCATGTGTCAAAAGACAAGATTATAAAAACCACATTCCAACAATAGTGTAACAAACAAACCCCGAACATTCCTTAGAAAAAGAGAAAAGAAAACGGAAAACAGAAAAACGTCCCTCCAAGCTCCATGTACGCCTACGAGAGCCCCCGCGAGAACTTTGCCGTCGGATTGCTCAAATCCAGTGTTTCTATACACATTTTGTGAGACAGAATTACACAGCAAAAGATAATCTATAAAACAAGCTCCAGCCAACAGGCAGAATAAATACAAAGAGCATGTAGATTCATCCATACAACTGTCCTGAAGGTGTGTTATTCTACAAAATAAACTCCAGCCACTAGGCGGAACCAACACAAAAAAGACGTGCAGGTTTCTCAAAGTGAGCCGGTCCATTCAGCTGCAACGTGAGTACCACAATATGACTTACTCACTCATTGACTTTATGAAGGACATCACTTGCTGTGGGCATGTGAATGTTTTACGGCCATCCTTAGAATCTATTTTCAATTTGGCCGGGAACATTCCATTGATGTAAATGTTTCTTGCATTCTTTGAATCGATCATGCTTCTCTCTTGTCGAATTCACAAAGTCTGGGAACAAGAAAATGCTGTGGTTCTTCCAAGAAAGCCTTGCTTTACTCCTCGCCTCACGTAACACAAGATCTTTATCAGATGATCTCAGAAATTTGGCCAGAGTTGATCTGGGCCAGTCTCCCTTAGCGAATCGCAGAGCCGGAACCCTGTGATTTCCAGCTTATGGCCTGTTATGTTGAGCAGACTCAGAAAGAGCCCGTCCAGGAATTCCACCATATTCTGTCCCTCTGCTCACTCGGGGATTCCCCCAATACGGACATTCTTCCGCTGGCTATGGTTTTCCATGTCCTCCAACTTCTCCGAGACACGCTCCAAATCCACTTTAGTCGCTAGCAGATTAGCAGATAATTCCCTATCCGATGACTCCAGATAATCAATCCTTTTCTTGACATCCCCCACTCTCAATCGACGTATTACAGCAAGATCCTCCAAGTCAGCAACTACCGTCATCAGCACTGCCGACATGTTCAACATCTCTTGCCGCAATTCCCTCATCTCCCCGACCAAAACGACTCCCTGGCTCGGGGCCTTCTCGGGGGTGTCAGCTTGAGCATGTGCCTTTTAATGTCTCCAGAGCCAGAGGATTTTGAATTCTTTGACATACTGTCCTCCTAGAACAGTTATGGAACAGAGTGTATCGAATCTCACCAGTTTATGTCATAAAAGGTATTAAAACTAGCAAAGTGCACAGAGCTCGACGTTCACACGTCCGATCCTCGCATGGCGTCACATGACCATCTAGGCAGGTGTTTTTAATGTTGTAGTTGATAGGTGTATAGCTGTGTATTTATATGCATATGTATATGGATATTTGAAGAGTTTGTTTTTGTATATGCCTGTGTGAATGTACATATCTTGCATTGTCTTCACCTTTAAAAAAAAATTTTGTTAGACCATGTAACATTGTTATGTGACACCAATTAACCCCACCGTATAAAAACCTCCAACCAGGTAATTTTCCACACCCTGATGAAGGCTTTGTAAGCCGCAACACGTCGGTTTGAAGTATGTTTTAATCCAATAGCCATGAATTAATAAAGGCTTTTAAAAATTGAAACCCTACTCTGAATGTCTTGGACTACTAGAGCATCTGAACAGAATATTCTAGCCTATTTTTAAGATACAGATTCAACATTCCAGCTAAATGAATTATGTAATTTTTAACTAAATGCATAAAACTTAAAACATTCAATATTGTTGTTGTTGTTAAAGATTACTAAATTCAAACTGATGGAATTGTGTTATGAAACTGAAATGTGTAAAATAAAAGTCAAACTGAGACTAACCTTTAGCACTAAGCAAATTTTAGAATCCTTGAAACTTCCCTGTCTTAACTGTTTAATGTTTTACAAGTAATGCAACCAAAAACAAGGGAGTGCAAAATAAAGTCTGATATTCATAACACATTTTTATATATAATGACATACTTTTATTACTATCAGTCTTCATGTTATGATAAATTATAGCCATTGCTAAAGCTCAAACCAAGCAATATATATGCATTTTCTTTTTTTCTTGCATGCTTCATAATCACTAATACAATAAATGTAACCATTTTAATAAATTTTTTATTTAACGTTTATTATACTGTTTTAAGAATAAACCACTCAGGCGTCTCTGAGCGATGAACTAACAGCTGCTTTCTCTCCCACGAATGCGAAATCGGCTTTAGGGCCGTCACTTCTCTCTCTCTCTCGTACTAACCACACACACACACACACGCACGCGACTTCTCACAAACATTCTGGCACACATTTTTGGCTCCTAGATAGCTTAATGCTAAAGCCCAGCTTTGTCCCTAAGCTATCGTACAAGCGGATACACGCGGTAACTGGTAGATGCCATTGACTGGTTTCTCGCCGCCCCATTCGCGGTCATATTCCCTGGCCGGAAGTCTCGCGTGACATACTCTCCACGAGAGTCACGTCCGCCACTTTGTGCACGTCCCTCCTTACACACACACACACACACACTGTCACACACACACCTTATGTGTTATAGGATTATTTTTATTTCTATATCTAATCATATCACTGTTTAGTTTGTAGTTGTAAGTCGGAAGTTTATTGACTGCATTGTATTAATTATTAATTGATATTACTGCATAAATAAACTTTGTTTATATTACAAAGAGAAGTGTTTTGGTTTGGTTTGCATACGCCTGTGTCATGCTGACGGGATGTCAGTGCTCGGATTCAAACCTTCATTCATTGTTTTTTTTCCCGAAAATCAATATTCTTCGGATGTCGATTTTCCTAAGAAAACAATCTAATATTGAGACTGTTATACTATCTGGTTATTAGTCCCTGATTCCAG
This sequence comes from Myxocyprinus asiaticus, assembly GCF_019703515.2. NCBI lineage: Eukaryota > Metazoa > Chordata > Actinopteri > Cypriniformes > Catostomidae > Myxocyprinus > Myxocyprinus asiaticus. Next base: position 3,358,979 of record NC_059348.1, on the reverse strand, counting down.
GGTGGTGCCCCGTCAATGTTAATCCTTATTAATATTCTATTGATTTTTGATAATTGATAATTATCTTTGATGATTGTTGAATTTGAATGATCAATAAGCTAGTGTTAATTTTAATTAATGTTTCATCGATGTTAACAATTAACGATTATCTTTGATAATTGTTGATTTAAAGGATTAAAAAAGCTAACATTGATTCTCATCAATGTTCTATTGATTTTAATAATTAATAATTACCTTTGATAATTATTAATTATTGCTAATAACCAAACTTGCTCCTAAACATAGCACACTACATTTACTGGAGCCCCATATGAGGTTTTAATGAGTTAGATTCAATTAATTAATTTAAATATTAATTAATAACTAAAGAAATAATTATTATTTCTGATAGTAACACTGATCTAAACAACCAGTAAAGCCCTACATCTGTAGACCACTAATATGAATATCCTATTAGGAACACATCTAGTTCTCCAAGAAATTGTTGAATTCTATGTTTTAATCACCATTTGTTCCCTAAGAAGTCAAGCATCTACTTCCTTCGCCAGCAGAGGAAGTTCAACCTGCCACAGGAGCTGCTGACACAGTTCTACTCAGCTGTCATTAAGTGTGTTCTGTGTACATTTAGAACAGTCTGGTTTGGTTCAGACACAAAATCAGACAGAATGAAACTAAAACGGACAGTCAGGACTGCTGAGAGGATTATTGGTGCCCCCCTGCCTACCCTCAAAGACCTGTACATCTCCAGTGTGAGGAAATGTGCAGGTAGAATCACTTTGGACCCCACACACCCAGCCCACTCCCTCTTTGAACTGTTACCCTCTGGCTGGCGCTACAGAGCACGGAGTGCCAGGACATCCAGGAACAAGAACAGATTTTACCCTCATGAACAATTAAACTGCCTCAGGACTCCCCCATAGTGCAATAATGTAAATACATATCTCATGTACATATGTAAATTCACATATTTAATTAAATAACTGTACATACCCCTACCTTGCACATACATAACCACTTGCACATGTACATACGCCATTCTGTTATATGTCCTATTATTTTTATGTCTATTTATACTCTTACCTTTTTTTATATTCTGTCTCACTGTAATGTTCTGTGTGCACTTGTTTCTCCTATTACCAAAAAAATTCCTTGTGTATGTGAGAACACTTGGCAATAAAGCCCATTCTGATTCTGATTCTGATCTAGACACAGTACTCACAGACTTGCAGGCACACAGAATATCTCACATTTTATTTGATCGACTCTCAGTTTCTGCTGCTCTTGGATTTGCGTACAGAGCTTAAAATTGAGGTTTTAAGTGTCATGGTCATGCGCCAAAATGCTCATCAGACTCATTTTCGGGAAAATATTGAAATTCTGGGACATTTTGGATCCCGGAATGGAATTTTATTTTTCCAGGACAGATGGCCAAAAACCGTGACAATCCCGGAAAATCTAGATTTTGTCTTTTGACTTGGGAATTCTTATATTTGACTTGGGAATATTTTGATTATCAAGCAATAAATAGGTAAAAAAAAAAAAACTGTATAGCCTACTAACAGAAATTATATATTTACAAGTTTTCTTGTTGGCAAATTCACCATAGGATCTCTGAAATGAGAGAAGTGCAAGGTTGTTGCCAGTCTGTCAGTCTTTAGGTTGTTTTAGCAAGTCTAACCTGTCCAATATTTATTTGAAATATTATAAAACATATATACATACAATTGTACAGAGCAGTTATCTGAGTTACCGTAGACTCCAGTCTGGCCATTCTCTGTTGATCTCTCTCATCAACATGGCGTTTCCATCCGTAGAACTGCTGCTCATTGGATGTTTTTTGTTTTTGGCACCATTCAGAGTAAATTCTAGAGAATGTTGTGTGTGAAAATCCCAGGAGATCAGCAGTTACAGAAATACTCAAACCAGCCCATCTGGCACCAACAATCATCCATGCAATTATCTAATCAATCAACCAATCATGTGGCAGCAGTTTAGTGCATAAAATTATGCAGATACGGGTCAGGAGGTTCAGCATTGTATTAAAGTAAATCCAAAGTGGTGATTTTTAAGCCCTCTAGCATCCAGGCTTATATGCCTGGGATACCTTCCCCCCCACCCATAATGGCTCCTCTGCATTCTATGTATAAATTTGATCAGTTTGTGTGTTCCCTGGGACTTTGATCCATGTTATGCTCTACCAGTTGCAACATTTGCTGCGCAAATTTAAAAAAAGAATGGAAACTGCAGATGCATATATATCCACTGGTGTGGAATCAACTTTTTCGAGAAAATTGAAGAAAATTTGCATTTGCACTAAAGAACCAGACCAAAGGCAACATACACATTAACCTTATTTATTTTCCTTAAATCCTTTTTTTGAGTCTTGTAACAGTGTGCATTACATTGAAGACATTTGTGAAATAAAGCAAAAATAAAGTAACGTTGACCTTGAGTTGCTGTGCCAGTGAGCGTTTATGTGTAGAGGAAAGCTGTTTCAATTCTAGCCTCCCTGAGGAGCACATTGCCTGTAACCGGCTGCAGTAACCCGATCTGCAGCCGGGCCGGAGCCAGAACCCCACCAGTGCTGAGAGCTTTCAGAGGTAAACAGCCCGTCTGGGGAGCACTCCTACCATCCTTCCCAGGGGTGCTGTGCTGCGGCACTGCATGAGCATCTGCCATGTTCCGCTGCGGGAAAAGGGCCAGCGGAGGAAGGGGGAGGGTCAGTTTGAGGCATGCTGGGGGGTGGGGGGTTCTTTTATCCGTCCCTGTAGAAGACAGCAACTCTGGTGGTAGATATCCCTATTGCATTGTCTCTCTCTCTGCAGCCCAGCATTAGCACGATCAATAACCCAATCACATCAGGGATGTGGGTGGATCCATCAGCCCATTCCCATAACGCACTGCAGTAGTCATGTTTTAAGTGCACATGAAGGTGTTAATGCTCTTCTGGATGGGCTGACACAACAGCAGACATTGATCAAAGTGACACATGACACATCTCAGCCTCTCTCTCTGTGTCTCATTCTTTCATGAAAGTAGGTTTTATCTCAGAAAATTGTACCACACACCATTCATGCACAACATTTACAAATAGTTTGGTCATAAACAAGAGTGACAACCACATTCTGTAACCAAAGTGACCACCTGAAATTTTCAGGACTCGCATCCACATTTTTAGAGCTAATTTCTTTGATGTGTGCTGTGTGAACAGATCCACAGTCGCCAACTAGTTGTCTGGCATACAGTGGTGCCAAAAAGTATTCGGACACTTAACACTTATAAATAATGGCTGTAATAGCATTGCTGTGCGTCGCACGCAGGCAAAGTCTCTATCACATCTTTGGTGAGGAGACTTTGCAACTCCGAACATGAAACAGTGATGGTGGAGGACAGAACGCAGTTAAATTGGAGTACGTAACCATACCTGATAGTGCGCAGCACCCAGCCGAAGATGTCAGGAAATCAGCGCCATGCATCTGGGTAATTGTCAAGAGGACACAGGTGCGTGCCTGTGTCCACTAGACTCTGAACACAGCCAGGAGTGGGATTCATATTCAGCCCGGGAATTTCATGTCCAAGTCACTTGTCCAAGAAACTTACTGGAGGTTGAGTGATTGTCTTTACAATTTTGACATACCAATAAAAAAATAAAATCCAACTATAAGAGTGAAAAAAGACTAAAAGTAACAAATATTTACTTAAATGCAGTTGACACCGGCTTTATGGTTACTGTCTCTTTAAGAAGACTGGGCTTGAGCACATAATACAATTTTGAAGGCACTCTGCGCAGTTTGTTTCGTAGAGTTACATTTTTTGATAGCTGTAAAGTCCCCTTATTTTTGTACTTGCTAGATGTTTTCAATATCATCGGTTATGTGAAGAGTCGTCTGTCCATCAAAGCACAACAGGGAAGTATGAAATAATCTACTCGCTGTGAAAGTGAGCAATATCAATGACGAGCGAAGATTCAGGCGTTCAAAGCACGAGAGATTACATTTTGACCCTGAAGGAGAAAATTATGATTAAACTGCACTCAAGTGCCATCTGCCAATAAATTGGTGTGATTTTAAAGGGCTTCAGAGATCGTCCCTCCTGAGAGGAGCTTCCCATGACATCAGCAACTGACACAGCACCAAAGTGACCGACTTAAAAGGGAACCATCTTATATTTTAGATTCTTTGTTTAGATTACAGCTCTGCACACTCTCTACCAACTTCATGTGGTGTATCCTGGGATGCAGTATTGAAGGTTTTCCCATGTATGCCAAAGACTTGTTAGCTGCTTTTCCTTCACTATCTGGTACTACATTCATTCAAGCATTTAAATAAAATACTAATTAAAATGTTAGTTTTGTAAAGAAATTCAACCATTTATATTTGTATAATCAAGCAATTACACATACACTTTTAGATCAAAAGGTCTTTAAAGGGACATGAAACCCCAAAACAAATGTTTTGGATGTTAACAGATATGTATAGGTTGCACACAATTGAAAACAATTATAATACTCTGTGGTGATGTGGCTGTGGCCGAGCGACGTCTGTAGAGGGTGAGACCGGGAGAGAGAGAATGGTAAGGACTGACACCTGGGGAAAATTATCTCTAACAGCTATTTTGTGTTAACAGTGAAAGGCGGAGGGAGATTAAAGAGTGGCAAGAGCCACAGTGGAGTTGGTGTGAACCTTGAAATAAGGACTTTATATTTAGCTATAAGAAAGCTGAAGAGTTTTGTGTGAAAAATAAAGCACTGTGAAGTGTTTAAGTTGGTTCCAGCTTCCTCCTTTCCCCCTTTACTGAACTGGAAGCATCACATACTCATTAAGTTTATTGTAAAGGGTAAAGTGGTTATTTTTTCCATTTTCATTTCGTTCTCCTGGTTTAAAAACTAAACTTGAAGCAACGTGATAAAATATATGCATAAACTTGCATAAAGTTGTGATTGGTAGTAGGGTATGCCAATACGTAATTCTAATCTGATACTTTCTCCACATTATTCATGAGAAGGAATATTCCATCCAATCATTGTGTTGCCACATGCATGAACTCGCATTCCAGTGGATGTGACAGCAGTTCCTGGCCCAGATATGACAGTTCTGATACACGTGCTCCAAACATGCAGCTGTTTGTTTAGAGATGCAAACACTCCATTGTGTCTTCTACGTACAGTGTGTCTGATCAATAATGATAAAATCATCGAAATTATAAAATCACACTCGGGCTGTAATGTGTAGGTGCTGGACATAATGACCCAGGAGCAGACGTAACAGTTCCAAAAATATTTATTAATAAAGTCAGTAATGCGCCACCGTGCAGAGTAGAGAGTAGTGTGTACCGGATAATGGAACCCTCTGCCCCTCCGCCATTGAGCAGTCTCCTGACCGTGTACGCCGGAGAGCCATCAATAAGACACAGAGGAAGAGGGACGCGAGTTGCGGGATGTACCACAGAATGAAAAATGGGTTTGATTTTAGAAACTTGAAAAAATGGATACGCTTGAGGTGAGGTAGTTTGAGACAAACCGCCACCGGGCTAATGACCTTGGCGATGGGAAATGGTCCAATAAAAAGGGAGTCAGAGAGAGATGTCCCTAGAGGACAACCAATCCTTCTGCCCACACACGTAAATTGGGGCCTTAACCCAGTGCCGGTCCACAGACCTCTTAATACAAGTGCTATTCCGCATGAGTGCTTCTCTGGCGGCTTTCCAGGTGCGGTGGCACCTCTGCAAAAAGGCGTGAATTGACGGAACCTGGACATCGGGTTCTTGTGCAGGGAACAGGGGGGGCTGGTAACCGAGGCTGCACTAGAAGGGCGATAACCCCGTAGAGGATGGAGGATGACTGCACGGAGTTATGGGCATACTCGACCCAGACTAAATGATCGCTCCAAGAAGACAGATTACGGGAGGCCACACAATGCAGAGCTTTCTCCAGCTCCTGATTCACTCGCTCAGCTTGCCCATTTGTTTGGCAATGGAACCCAGAGGATAAACTCACTGTAGCCCCCAGCTGTCGGCAGAACTCTGTCCAAAAACGTGACACAAATTGGGGGCCTCTGTCAGAAACCACATCGACCGGGAGGCCATGAATTCGGAACGCATGATTAACAACTGCTACCGCTGTCTCCATTGCTAAAGATAATTTGGGGAGGGGAATAAAGTGAGTTCATGAGCACTCCCTCGGACGAAACGATGAACCTCAGAAATGGAACTGAATGTACATGTAAAGCACACTTCTCTGCCTTGACGAAAAGCCGATTCTCTAATAGTCACTGGAGCACCTGCCTGACATGCTGCACATGGTACTGGATATTCTGGGAGAAGATCAGAATATTGTCTAGATAAACGAACACAAACCAATCAACCATGTCTTGAAGCATGTCATTCACGAGCCCCTGGAAGACGGCGGGGGTGCTGACCAATCCAAAAGGCATAACCAAATATTCAGAGTGCCCCCATGGGTGTTAAATGCCATCTTCCACTCATCCACCTCCCTAATTCGGACAAGGTGATAATCGTTGCGTAGGTCCAGTTTCGTAAAGACACATGCCCCCTGCAAGAGTTCTAAGGCTGAGGACATCAACGGCAAAGGATAACGATTCTTTACTGTGATGTCATTCAGCCACCGATAATCTATACAGGGTCTAGGCTAGCCATCCTTCTTCTGCACAAAGAAGAACCCAGCCTCTGCCGGCGAGGAGGAAGGGCAAATGAGACCGGCTGCCAGAGAATCATTGATGTTCCTGTTCATGACCACCTCCTCAGGAGCCGAGAGCGAATATAGCCATCCTCGAGGCTGAGAAGTGCCAGGGAGCAATTCGATAGCACAGTCGTACGGGTGATGAGGAGGAAGGGTCGCAGCACGGGACTTTCTGAACACTGCCCTCAGATCAAGGTATGTCGACGGCACTTCGGATAAATCCACTGGTTCATCCTGCAACGAAACACAAGACTGGACAGGGGAAACAGCAGAGTTAAGACAATGCGACAGACAATAAGGACTCCAAACAAGAACAGTGTTGGTTGACCAATCGATGTATGGGTTGTGCTTTACCAACCAACCACAACCCAAACAACATGGGCAAACCAACAGAGTGACAAGACAGGACCAGCTAGACAAGAAGAGTGAGATTAGTCCTCAATTTAGCATAATAATCTGGCAAAGAAACATGAGGGCATATGTAGGGAGTGCAATCAGGCTGGAACAGGTGTTGCTTTACAAGCAATCAGTGGCATGATCGGCACTGCCCTGAGAACAAAGAACGTTCCCATGGAAACGCTTATCATGCCAGTCGAGCATGCCTGCGAAACACGAGGGAGAGAAAATGACAAAACAAACCTGCGGGCTTACCAGAACCGTGACACGGGCATGACAGCGGTTCCTGGCCTAGATATGGGAGCTGACTTTTACACTAAATAAAAAAAATAAATAAAAAATGAAGACAGTGATCAAAACCAAAATCTCAAAGTCATGTCAACGCTCTTTTTGGTTTCCTTTGCATTGAGTGAAAGTTAACAAGATTTAGTCCAACAGGGTTTTCCGGTGCTCCGTTGTCAAGACTTGTTCAAACCAGGACAGCCCGGAACCTGGGAGTGGTGGTTAATGACCAGCTTAACTTCACCGCCCACATCCTATCAACTGCCTGGTCTTGCAGGTTCGTGCATTACAACATCAGAAAAATCAGACCTTTCCTTTCTGAATATGCTGCGCAGCTCCTGGTCGAAGCACTGGTCAATTCAAGACTGCACTACTGTATCAATCTTTTGGCTGACCTCCCAGCTAGCACAATTAAGCTGCTGCATATGGTCCAGAATGCAGCAGCGCGTCTGGTCTTCAATAAACCAAAGAGGGCTCATGTCACCCCACTCTTGATTCACACTGGCTACCTGTAGCTGCCCGCATCACATTTAAGGCTTTGAATCTGGCCTTCAGGACAGCCAATGGAACAACACTCTTGTACTTCAATTCACTTCTCACTCGCTCTCTGCAGTCAATGTATGAGCAAAAAATATAATCAAAATAACGAAGTTGTCAAAAAATCATACCAAAACCATATATTTTACCCTCCAACTTTTTCCACCTACCCCTTTTGTTGTGACTTAAAAATCACTCTATGAGTAGAAAAATACTAATACAAATGAAATCATAAACACAACTGTAAATACTGTTTAAACATAATAATAACAATTGAAAAATCAACCATGACCTTTAGATAATTTAACACAAATCTCAAACATTTTTGTTTCATAAAATGGCTACAACTGTAATCGTCGGGACATTATTTGATGTTTCAGTATATTTTCAGAGTATGGACATTAACTTTATTATCACCAGTTGATGGAATCTCCAAATTGCAAATGTAGGAACTGAATTTAGACTTTGCGGTGAAAACAGACATTGTTCTGAAATGTCTTAGAGCAATTATCTATTTCTCATGAAAATAGCAAATTGCGCTTTGTGCCACTTCATTAACATATGATACAATACACTGACAGTTTGAGCGCATACAACCACAGATAGCGCAAACCCTCTCCCACTTACGCTTTTTGAAAATTGCGCTTAGAATTAGCGCCATCCCGAAAACAGATAAGATGTAGCGCACAGTCGCTGCATGTAGCACTGCGCTTTCCGCACTCACGAAAACAGAGCTCCTAATGATTAAGTTTTACGGCTGTACTTTTGAAACAGTGTGTAGTTAATGTGTACTTACTGAATGCGATTTTTTTCTTTAGAAATGAGGGATGAGTCCAAATTATTTTCTGTGGTAATCATCATTATGCCACAAACACTTGTCAATAGACTTTAACTTATTTTAAACCCTTAATATTCTTTGTAATAATAAATATATATGATTTTATATTAGGTATCCAAGCAGTGCTGGTTTTGCTTTCACTTCATTCTCAAATGTTTGAACAAAACTTTGATTTGCAAACTGTTCGGTCATCTTCACTCTTCATGCGTTCATACTTTTGTCCCATGATTGATATATACTGTACAACAAAGTGCCCAAAAATGGCGTTTGTTTCTTCTCATATTTTAATGTTCAGCCATCTCTTTCGTGAGTGAGAGTGAGTTTTGCTTGACCCTCTCCCATCTCCCCACCCCCCCTTAACACCCACTACCTTTATATTTTCATCACGCCAATTTCACGAGCCTTTTTTATGTCTGAGGTGTAAATGACTGGTGCTGAACTGGGGGGGGTTTCATGACACTTTAAGGTTATAAAACAAAATTCAGTGAAGTGTTTACAAACTTTTGACTGATAGTTTAGCTATTATGAAGACTAATACAAGTTACATATACCCAGTTGAGACAGCTGATCCAGATCGCTCAAAAATTATGATCTGTGCTGCTGTGCTATTTCAATTTAAGATAAAAAACTATCCTGTGAGCATCTGTGATTTCTCCAATGGATAGGTTTGGGTTGGGCGGTGTCGGGGTCAGTTTAGGGGTAGTTAATGGTTAAGGTACAGTTGGGGTAACTGATAGTCTTTTAACACTGTTTGTTGCAACGTTGATTGAGGAACCATTGCTACACTGCAAATGTAAGTGAAATGTGTTGAAGCTACAGTATATGTGTTAAAGCATAAGAACAAAGCAGTGGACTCTTTTAGAACGAAAAAGGCAAAAACAAACATAAATTTTTCACGGGAACATACCACCCTGCAATTCTAAAGAACTTGAAATGACATTGTGCATGTGTAATATGAATATGTGTCCTCAATGTATGTGTTGTTTACCTGTGAGGTGACACCGGTGAATCTTGTGTTGAGAGAGAGCGCTCAATGATTCAAACACCTGCACTTCCGCCTCCTTTTCTTCCTCCTCAGGAGAGATCCGAGAGAGCCTCAGATGGCCATCTTCTTCATCCTTTGATTCCGTCTCAGGAGCAGCGTCTGGATCAAAGAACCCAGCAGGAGGAAAAATGGTCATTGAAGGTGTTGCTTTAGTGACAAGACATGACCACTAGTCTAATACTGAGCTCACGTCAGGGTGGATTTACTGTAATTAAGAGATGAGAACTTCTGGATAATGAGACTTTACTCAGAGGGGTATACATCCTCTGACTCAGAAATTATTTGTTACGATAGCAACGCTCATGGCAAAACAGATCCATGTGAACCTTTGTTGTTGATGACAGTAAAATATTTCATCACAACATTAATTCACCTCTATGTTCTTGCAAAATGTTGAAGAACAAAAAAATGCTCCAGGTAACACTAGATTTAATTAAATGGCATATCAAACAGAAATATTTAAAAACAGAAAACTCCCTTAAACTGTTAAGCCCATTGCCATTTTAGTTCTTTTTACATGATGTCAAAACTGGCATGTCAGAGCTTCCATTTCCTGAAAAATTGGGTCAACAATTGTCTTCAGGGGTGGCTGACGTACATGGTCCATATGCGCAAAGTTGGTTTATTAATTAATTGCAATTAATGAATATTTAACATAACTATGTAGCTGCATATCATGAATACATTGGATATACAAGTTATTTTTGATCATCTAAGCTTCTGGAAAATTTAGAATTTGACATTTTTTGTTTTACTTCAAGATGCTACGGAAAATCAAACTAAACTAAACTGACCACAATAAAACATAGAAATCGTCCAGTCCTGACAGCCACTATCATGTTTATGCTAATTCACTACTTGCCTGCCTTATCACTGTCCCACTTTAATGATCATGCACAGCAGGCGTGCATTATTGCAAATACTACTAATTCTATTTTAGAAAATGTACTTTTAATAGTATTTAAGAATTTCTTGAATTGTAATAGGCTACTACTACTACTAAAAAAATCATTCTTCCATACTTGAAAAATTAAAATTAAAACTATAAATGAGCATGAGCTGTGACATTAATAGTATAAGATGAATACTATTAACGTCACTGGACTATTAGTGACCCTATTAACATCAAAAATATGGTCACTGGAAAAAAGTAGTTGTACAATGTAATGAAATATTTGTGATCAAATTATTTTGTTAGAATACATAGTCGTTTTTGAATGGCCATCAATGGGGAAACAAGCAGCAGATGGTGTAATTCCTGCATCTACTATCAGGGGCTAACAGGGATCTGCTAACCAGCCAATTCCTGCCCCCCTGTAAAAACCTAGAGTCTATCCTCTTGAGATCCAGGGATGTGGCACCTATCCAAAGGAACGTTGAGATCATTGTCTTAAGAGCACAACTGTAGCAAGAAAAACTTACAGTTATGTAATACCACAGTTCTGTGATATCAATAGTCTTTAAGCTGAATGGCATCTATTGTAATATTATTCTATTTGTTTCCCTGTCTCAACCTCAGGAAACATATCCCGTGGTTAACAGAGCCCACTACATCCAGCTCCGGTCCTGCCTGATGTCCGACTCCCACTGCTATGTGTCGCTGAGTGATGATGACTAACTGTAGTTGGTGCCAGCCAGACATCACTTCAGTCTACTACGATGGACTTGAGAGGATGAACTGATGCCAACTCTATCTGTAAGACATGGGATACTTCATGTGCCACTGCCTGAACCATGGACTTATGATGGACCTCACCGAAATGACCTGCCAGTTGAACTATCTGCCTGCATCACCTAGGTCTAATGATGGACAACACTCTTAAAATGGAATACATAGACTATCAATTAATTGCCAACAAAAGCCTTCATCAGCCAATTTACAAAGGACAATGCAGCTATGTGAACTTCAAAGGCATTAGTCATTAATCTTACAGTTCGTACACAATCTATTGTTTAAACACTGGCCCTTAACACTTACATAGTTTACAAATTTTAAACCATGTAATAAAGTGTAATCATGACTTGCACTACACATAAATAACTAATATCATTATTTATGTGTTATTGTGCATTTGAACTAATATTAAACTGCACAATAAAGACTCTTAAGACATACAGATATCACAGCTTCATTTTCTGTTAAGGCATGATTTTCTGCAAAGCTGCTTTGAAATGTGCTATGCATTTTCTGTTCATTCTCTTGTTACAACTGCTACCGCCTCAAAACCTAGCTGCTTGCAGTAATCAGCAAAAGATAATTAAAATAATGGTGCGACAGTATCCATGCACAGAAAACACACCGAAAAATAGTGGAGAATGTGTCGAGAGTCCATGCCAAACATGGCGAAAATGACATGGTATGATTTTACTTAGTTTCTTGGAGTATGATCCTTCGAGATTTGAACGTTGTACTTTTCTCACTCATTGGTGACTTTTACACCAGAGTTAGAACAAGCAGTCATGTGATAATAATATTTTATATTATATACATTGGTGGTCCATCAGAGGAGGCAAGGATGGCTGAGTCACCACAAAAATGTATTCAAAATAAACATCACTAAAGTGATAAAATTAACAATTGTTTTACAATGTACCTAGAGTACTAATGTGCATAACTCAGATGCATATAATGTGAAAATGTGTATTTTATTCAATAATATGTAAATAAACAATGATGTTTTTTTGTATTTGTTTTTTTCATACACGTTAGTCCAGGCAAGTTTTAATCATTGCATAAATGCTGGAGGAGACTGCCAGCATAGAGGCACCTCTCATTAGTAAACTGACCAATCAAAACAATATGCAATGCCATTTGCTTCTGCCCAAAATGTGGTATAAAATGGAAAATGAAATCTGCCTCTTTCCACATAAACAACCATTCATTTTCAGAAGTAAACTTTCAAGCCAATGAGGCTTCAGTATCATGGTACTTTCATGGTACTTTGATTTATGGTTACCATATTCATTTACTATTGTATTTCCATGGTGCTTTAAGGTAATTTAAACAATACCATGGTATTTCCCAGGTACCTTCGTATAAGAATACATATTTATGTACCTGGCTCCCAGGTGGTATGTCCAAACAACATGGTAATGGTAATGCCATGATATTTATTTATTTTATGTGTTTTCGTGTAGGCTACTAAGTGTTTTTCATACTCTTTTGGTTGGAAAATGTCTTTACCTGCAGTCAGTCGTTTAAAAGCTGCACACGTGTTGAACTTAATAAAAACACATTTACAGGTTTGGTTTCCATTAATTGTAGATAAATGTCCACTATAACCAGCGTTATGTCTGTTTTCTGCACTGAAACTTTTTTTAGTGCGAGTTTACAGTATATTCCTGGCTACTAGTTGCATGACTTTCACAGTATATTTTACAGTAGTATTTCAACAATTTAACACAATTAAAATTAGTCTAAATTAGTCTAATATAGCAGTGCTGCATTGTGGAATCACAACGATTATCTGTATATTTTTATCTACAGTGTTTGTTAATTGTCATCATCGTTGAGTTTTATATGCTGAGTGTTGATATCTGTGCGTGCCTATTAAAACCAATAATACCAGAGATTAGCACTGCAAAAATGCTTACCTCACATTATATTTAAAATGATAGTATTTCTTATGTATATATATAAAAACACACACACACATTTTACAATGTAGCCTGCACATCGTGACAACACATAAAGCCAGTTATTAAATTAATTTCCTTTTTTTTTCTTCTTTTTTTTTTCTTTTCTCCCAATTTGGAATACCCAATTCCCACTACTTAGTAGGTCCTCATGATTACTCACCTCAATCCGGGTGGTGGTGGACAAGTCTCATTTGCCTCCGCTCCTGAGACAGTCAATCCACGCATTTTAAGACATGGCTCGTTGTGCATGACACCGCGGAGACTCGCAGCATATGGAGGCTCATGCTATTCTCCGCGATCCTCGCACAACTTACCATGTGTCCCATTGAGAGCAAGAACCAATAATCGCGACCACAAGGAGGTTACCCCATGCGACTCTACCCTCCCTAGCAACTGGGCAAATTTGGTTGCTTAGGAGACCATGCTGGAGTCACTCAGCACACCCTGGATTCAAACTCGTGACTCCAGGGGTGGTTGTCAGCGTTAATACTTGCTGAGCTACCCAGGCCCCCTGGTCATTAAATTAATTTTCTCCATACATCACAATGCATCAAATTGTGTTTTTAAACACAATTGTACCAGCTGGAAGACAATTTATTATAAAGGTATAAATCAAAGTTCTCATCCAAAGGGAACACCATAATGGTGACTTCAAATGAAACACTATGATCCTACAATGCAGTAATTTCTTTTTTTTTTTTTTTTACTGTAATTTGTTGTGTTATAACAGAAATTGACCTAGCCTGCATTGATTTTACAGAAAAATTCTGAATACAGTATTTTATTGTAAGAAATTACAGGTAGCCTAAATCTTGTAAAATCCTGGCAATTTTTTACAGTGTGTGTTTTAATGTATTAGTGTATTGGTGAGTGAAAACTCACTCCAAATGATTCAGCAGCCCATGCGTGAACTCGTCAAACCAAGTCAAACTGATTTGCTATCAAGTGTGACCAATTTATTGTAAAGAACCAACTCAAAAGAATGATTCAGTTGTGAATTGGATATCTTTAGTTCCGATTCAAAAATGGCGACAGTAAACACCTGGTACACGGCATGATGTAGCGTTGTAGCTTTTGTCAACACCACTCCACAACCTAATCAACCTAATCAATAAAATAGCTTTGCTTTAAAAACTAGCAAAGCTCCCAGCTCTCTACAGAGAAATATATAACGAAGCTTAAAGCTTCGCTAATTGTAGTGAAGCTACTGCCCATCACAGTAAACAACATATATTTTACTCTATGAAGGAGCAGAGGACGGGTTGCTATAGTACTAATGAAAATTAATTAATTAAAAAAATCTTTTGCTTTATTTTCCATTTGTAGCATTATAAAGAGGTGTAAATATTATTTTGAAGGTTTGGTATGTTTTTGAGGTTATGCAGTCATTTTGTTCTTGTAGATGGCAACGATAGAACAAAACCAACTTTATAAATAGCATTACATTGTTAGGGAAAAGAGACAAAAATGTTCCCCCAGCAAAATTTTAAATGTCCCCTTATGTAATTCATTCTGGCACTGACACTGTATGGGCACAAAGATGAAATATCCATTTTCACAAAAAACAGATACCCAAATTCAAGGTAAGTACAAAATCTTCTTCTAGACAGGTGGGAAATGCAAGAACTCACATAAACACTCAAAAATTTGCTAATTTAGATCTGCCTTGGTAACACAAAAACAATAAGAGGAATTTACAGTTATTTTACAGGTCATGCCGCAACATTTTTCAATCAATAGTGATATTTTTTTTTTTTTCTAATAGGTGTACAGAGATTCTCTGTCAGCACGCAGAGTGCTTACCTAAAGGAACATGTAAGACAGACAGTCCGACACAGCTGAACAACCAATCAGAACATTAATTTCATCCGGAATGGGATTTTCATTTATATTTCATTTATTATTATATTTTTCTTTTTAAACAAGTAAGAGTACAGTTTGCCCACCTCTTCAGTCACCACTACACCACCAAACTGGCCATTATTTTAAGATATATTTTTTTCAGTCTAGCGTCTGTGAAGCAGGTTTGAACTTTAACAAAGAGAATTCTCTAGAGATGCTTCCATTGATGAGCACTGCAGTGAGACAGATCAATACTAAAGAAGGATTGGAGCTTTCTGCTGGAAATCACATGAGCATTACACACAACAGTGCAGCTCATCCATTGACTGTCTGCAGTGACATTACTGAGCTCAATGAGAGATAATAATCTTCTTAAACTCAGGTCCAGCTTGTCATAATGCCTCGTTCTGAAACTTTCCACTGTTTTGCAGATAAACTCTTTGCAACAAGACAAAGATATGCAGATCTCTAAAGCACAACTTTGTGTCACATCATGTGCTGTTCTGCAATTTAAGTAACTAACAAACATGATTTGTTTATTATTATTATTATTATTATTATCATCATCATGTTTAAGACAGAATGATAGCCTCAGTCATCATTCACTTTTATTGTATGCAAAAAAGATCAAATGAAAGTGAATGGTGACAGTGGCTGTCAGGCTCTAACATTCTACCTAACATCTCCTGTTGTGCTCCACAGAAGAAAGCCATCCAGGGTAACACAATTTAGAAATAACACAATTTTTTGGGTGAATAATTCCTTTAAGGTATTTAGATTTTATATTTCCTAAAGCAATGTCAGTAGTCATACTTCTTGTCTTGTCAGTGGTATGCCCAGAAAGCTCTGTACTGTATGTGTATGATTCAATTTACATAATTTCTCAATATTCACTCCAAGTAATTTAAATGAAAATGTGACATGACGGGAATCTTTCCTGTGAAATATATAAATATACATACATTTCAGAGGATTTTCCTGTGAAATGTACATCAGAAGAGCGATATTATTGTAAAAACCATGTTGCTTTTTCATTACAGTAAATGCAATGAATAAGTGATTTCTTTCTTCTCTCATTCCTCCAGCAGTGTATTAAGCATACTGATCTTCTTCTCATCTGTCCTCACACACACACACACACACTCAAATCTAATACAATCACTCATATCCTTTTCCACTTAACAGCACAAAGCAGAACAGTGCAACATGAAGTTAAGCAAACAGAAGAGCAAAGATGAAAAAGATTCTTGCTCGAACCACCAGATCCTGCCAGAAGACAGCAGGAGATTAGCCCACAAGGAAATTAGAACCCAATTTAAAAACTACATTTCCAAATAAAGAAATTAAGAACAATTAAATAAACTCAGAAGAACAAATCTGAAAAAAGCAGATAGAAATGAGAATGATACAAATAAATAACCTTGTGATATATCTGTGCAAAGAGACTACCTTGCTAAAGGGTAAGCATTGTTTGTACTATACCTTTGCAAAAGGGTAAATGATGCTTTTTCTCCCTTTAAGCCTGGAGCACTCAACTGAATCAGATGAATGCTTTGTGATGAAGTGTGATTCCCTGTCAGTTGGAGCTAGCCAAAATAACAACAGAACAGCGTGAACATAAACAAGATTGAATTAGGATGGAATTCACTGAGTAATGACACTGTGAATGTGTGTAATTTTTTCCCTTTGGGGATTGCTGAATAAAGTGCATGTCCATAGAGGCTTCAGAGACAAAAGGATTTAAGCTCAATAAACAGACTGTTCCGATTTCTGATTTTCTTAGTCATTTAGGTGTAAGAGATCTGCACCGTGTTGGACAGCAGTGTCAAAGTCAGTGTGGACAGATAGATTGCTTGTCTCTGGGATTTTATTGTGTCGCTTTAGGACACAGTGTTAGACTGCCAACGCCAGTCAAATGATATGAACTACAAATGCAACACAAGATTAAACCAACAGCATTCCTTTAGAGAGGGATTAAGATACTGCTGCTGACTGTACATTACACTCACAATTACAAGTAAGAAACTCATTATTATCTCCATAACCAAAAGAGCACATGTTTGAGAGAATGTGAGCATGTCATGCTGGAAAACATTTAAGATTCTTATTCTGAAATAAAATTCTTTAAACCAAAAACTTTTTTGTTTAAATACATCTTTTTTTTTTCTTGCTTCTTGCTTTAAGCCCTGTTTTCTGAAATCCAAAGGACAACTTTCAAACTTGAAATGTATTAACAGTTCAACCATTTTCCTTGAAATATATATTTTCACAAATAAACTAAAGTTTTTGGAGAGCAGCATTAGTTTTATGATAAATGTTGTGCCCCTGTATGTTGACAGCTGACAGGCCCTGTGGTTCAAGTACCATCATCCATATGAGCTTTTAAATAAACACACATGAGAACTGACCTTTACATGAGACAAATGAAACATCAGATCCTCTGGACTAACTCATGACCTGATTACTACTCTCCTCCTCAGAGCCACACTGAACGCCACATCTCATATCAGGTGACATTCATCTACTGAAACACCACAGCTCACATACACAGACCTGAAATTCAGTGCGGAATTGCGGGTATTGCACACAATTAAAAAAATTCCTGCAAGTTCCACTTGACATATGCAGTCTCCTTACAATCGGTTTTGGATAAGAGCAGACCAAAATCTAACTCCTTTTTCACTATAAATCCTGACATCTGCAATCTCCTTGGTGCGTTCATGAGAGAAGCTTGATTACACTTCCTCGCACATAAAACATGCGCAGAGTGCGTGAACAGCAAATGAACATGCACAATCGCATGTTCTGTGCATGCGTCAAGTGCGAGGAAGTGTAATCGAGCTTCTCTCATGAACGTGTCAAGGATACTCCAGATGTCAAGATTTATAGTGAACAAGGAGTTACACTGTGGTCTGTTCTCAAACAAAAATTATTGTATCACTCCTGAAGACATGGTATAAACCACTCAAAAAAACACCTTTATACTGCCTTTATGTCCTTTTTGGAGCTTGAAAGTTTTGGACATTTCTGTGTGTGTTTTTTGTATTCCCTTAAGTATTTTTGTTTTTATTTTGTCATCCTATATCAAGGGTGTTCAAACTGTTCCTGGATCCACCCCAGTACTGTACATTTTGGATGTCTCCCTTATTTGACACAGCCAGTTCAGGTCATGGCATACTCCACTAATCAGCAGATGAGTTAATTCAGTATATTAAAACATTATTTATTATTATTATTTATTGACTTCTCTTGAAAGTTCCCCATATTCACACGACTTTGCTTCTGCCTTAGTTCCATCATGTATTGACTTTTCATTTCTCTCCCGTTCAAAAGGAAATGTGCCTCCTGTATGCCAGGTGTACAAACATAAATTAATTTTAGCTGCAGGAGGAGAACAAAGATTCCCACCTGTTCTTTGAGAAAGGAGGCTTTCTGAGAGGAGACTTAAGTTCTACCCTTGCCATCTTCATTAGATGTTGACTGTCTGCCCGCTCCTTTCCTGGCGCAGAGGAGACGGGACCTCCCCTCTGGGCAATACCACTGACTGCCACTGCACAATGATGCCTTGGAAAAACAAATGCTCAATCTGACAGAATTAAGCCAGAAGGTCAATAGTTGTCAAATCAGTTGGCTGTCCAAAGCAAGTTCATCTAATGCAAAATGATAATTGGAGAGTTACTAAGTATATTCCAATGAACGTAATCAAGTTTCAAGTGTCTAACCATAGATAACACTAATCACCATAATGGTGACTTCAAATGAAACTAAAACAACATCAACAACACTAAATTAAGCTTATCCTCTATTAATTCTCAATAAACAACATTTGTACACAAATGAAAAACAAAATATTTCCAAATTTCTTAGGAATCTTAACATGACATATGAAGATATTGTTGTCCAAGAACATATTTTATGTGCAGTTGATGTACACTACCAGTCAAAAGTTTTGAAACACTTGATTGAAATGTTTCTCATGATCTTAAAAAACTTTTGATCTGAAGGCGTATAATTAAATGTTTGAAATTAGTTTTGTAGACAAAAATATAATTGTGCCACCATATTAATTTATTTCATTATAAAACTAAAATGTAATAAAAAATAAAAAAAAACGTTTTTGAAATTGATGACTTGGACCAAATAATAAAGAAAAGCAGCCAATAAGTGCCCAACATAGATGGGAACTCCTTCAACACTGTTTAAAAAGCATCCCAAGGTGATACCTCAAGAAGTTTACAAGGGTGACTACTTTGAAGATGCTGAAATATAACATAGTTTTGATTTATTTTGGATTTTGTTTAGTCACAACATAATTCCCATAGTTCCATTTATGTTATTCCATAGTTTTTATGACTTTACTATTATTCTAAAATATGAAGAAAAAAAAATGTATAATAAAGAATAAGTGTTTCAAAACTTTTGACCGGTAGTGTTCATCTACAGCTATGTGGCTGTAAAACAGATTCAATTGTTGTGGTGTCTGCTGGTTTGTTCTATTTTTTTCTTGTTCTTGTTGTCCCTCCCTTTTTCCTTCAGTAGACTCAGTTTGTAAACACCAGGTGTCATCACTAATGATCAATCATCACTCTTGCTCCTTGATGCATGTGCACTGCACACTTTAAAGGTTTAGTGCAACATTCAAATATACTTATGTATTTTTAATAGGTTCTCCTTGTATTGATGATACATCTTGCATTGACATAATTTAAATACATTAAGTTTATTTTTTAAATTTTTAAATAATTTATTTTAAATTAAATGCCTAATTCTTATTAGGGTGCAAAAACATTTTTTTGAGTGTAGGTTTTGAGAAAAGCATTTGTAGATAAAATGTAATAATCAATAGCCACAAAATGAAGACTAAATAAAGTGCATGTTTAATTATATCTTAGTAAGGAATACAAATACTGGTTTTAGGGGTAGGGTTACGTTTTCTGAGGCCCAAGACCCCTAATGTTGAATCAACTTTCATTATTCGGAAAATAAAATCTATTCAACAGTGCAATAAGGTTGTATCATCACCACTGCCATCCATGCCATAATCAAGGTTAGAGAAATCAGAGTTGTGCACATGCACAACTAATCAATGTTAAAAAGTAAAGGTAAGCATAAATGTATGTTTATTCATGGTTTTTACACAGTTGTTTTAATTTTGTAATTGAATGCCCTGTTTGCAGACAGCCAGTCTTCCATGGGGAAACTAGCAGGTAAATTTTGAAATGCTGGAATTGTTTTAGTTTTTTTTTTAACTACAACATGATCACCCTCATAATGGCTATGTTTACATGTACACCAGTACTCTGATTATTGCAATAATTAGAGTATATGGAATAATTAGTTTAAGATGTTTACATGATTGGGCAAACCTCTTCAAACCCGTTTACATGCTACTTGTCAATACATTCTTTTATAAAAATAATATTACAAAAACATATTGTTGTAAATATGAATCTTTAAAAACAGCTTGGCATAAGGAAAATTAGTCAGTCAGTTTGTGAGTCTTTTTGAACTATTTATTAAAAGAACCGGTTAATAAGAGGCATTTTCGACTACACTGGATGCACTGTCTCTTTTGATTCACTAAAAAGAATCAGTTCATAAGAGTCACTTGTTTGTGAATCAGAATACACACGCTGGATGTTGTTTTGTTCTGCCTGTGAGGACAAACTCATTTGAAAGACGTACTTGCCACTTACGTTTTCAGGATGAAAGCCCCGGCAGGCCTACAGACCGGGGACTCGATTTGGATGGCGCAGCAGGAGAGAAGATACAGCGTCAGTTGTCCAACATGTCGGTGATGCTGACGAAGGTTCTTGCTGACTTGGAGGATCTCACTGTAATACGACGATCGATTACGGCGATGGAAATAAAATTCTCTGAGTTAATTACAAGAGTGACTGATGTTGAGAGACGAATCGATTGTCTGGAGTCTTCGGAGAGGGAATTAACCGCTAATTCGCCCGCGACCAAAGTTGCTTTGGAACATCTCCTTGAAAAGCTTGAAGATCTTGAGAATAGAAGCCGCAGGAATAATGTTCGAATTGTTGGATTTCCTGAGCATGAGGAGGGCAGAGATATGGTGAAATTCCTAGATGAGCTTTTCCCGAGTCTGCTCGACATAACAGACCATAAACTGGAAATCGAGTGAGCTCACAGAGTCCCAGCTCACAGATTTGCTGAGGGAGAAAGGCAGATCAATCCTGACCATATTTCTGAGATCATCCAATAAAGATCTTGTCTTGCGCCAGGCAAGGAGAAAAGGGAAGCTTCCTTGGAAGAACCATAATATTTTCTTGTTCCTGGACTTTGCGAGTTCGACAAGAGAGAAACAGGATTGGTTCAAGGAATGTAAGAAACTCTTACATCAGCGAAAGATCACTTTTGCTCTGATGTTTCTGGCCAAACTGAGAATAGAAACGAAGGACGGTCACAAAGTATTTACATGTCCCAATCAGGCAATGTCTTTTATAGAATCAATGGTGAGTAAACCATTTTTTTCGTTTCTCGTGTGAGTGGGTTGACTCGCTGTACTTACTCTGGCTTTTGAGGAAGCTGGGCGTCATTTTGGTTTCTTTTTTCTTTTTGCGTTGGCTCCACCGAGCGGCTAGAGTTTGTTTTGTGAATAACACTTTTCCTTAAAGAAACTTTTGCTTTGACGGAAGATTACTTTTGCAATGAAGTTCCCGGCCAGTTTGAGAGTGGGCACTACGGATGACCGCAAAATATCTACATGCTCACACAAAGGATGTCTTTTATAAAGTTGACAGATTGGGTAAGACATGGTATATACTTTTATGCTGCCTCCGAATGAATTGACTCGACCATCCAGGGAACCGGGATGCCGGTTTTGTTTCTTTTTGTATTAGTTCCGCCTAGCGGCTGGAGCTTGTTCTATTGAATAACACTCCTTTGGAACAGCTGTGGATTAGTCTGTTCGTTCTTCGTGCTTATTCCTCCTGCTGGCTGGAGTTTGTTTTGTTGAGTATTTTTATGGGACATTGGAATGATTACGTCATCCGCTAAACTCATAACAGCTGGCTCACTGAACATTCGTTTGTCTGTCCGAGGAATCTGAATGGTTTTATATCAGCTGGAATTTGTTTTGTGGAAGACCACACCTTTGAGACAGTTCTGTGAATTAATCTACACGTTCTTTGTGTTCATTCTTCCTGTTGGCTGGGGTTTATTTTACAAAGTATTCTCTGTTATGTAAAATTGAGCAATCCAATGGTAAAGCTGTCGTGGGGGCTCGTGGGCATTCATGGACCTTTTGAGTTTAGAAGTACTGTCGCCGGTTGGCGCTTTCGTGCGCGGGGTTAATGCACACGTTTTACTTTTTTCTGTTTGTTTTGTTCAGGGGGAAGTTCGGGATTTGATTGTTTTACTAATGGGGAATGTGGTCTGTATAATTTTGTTTTTGACACATAATTTATGTTCCCTAACTGTCACTCACTCGACGTTGTGTCGATGTAGCGACACTACGGGTCACTCTTGGGAGCCTGAGACACCTCTGGTCTTTGATAAAAGGCCAATGAAAATTGGGACATACCTGGACATACGGGTATAAAAGGAGCTGGTATGCAACCACTCGTTCAGATTTTCTCTTCGGAGCCGAACGGTCCATGTTTACTGAGCTGACTTTTCATTCACCTCTGCTGGATTTGACGGCGCATTTCAGCGGCTTCTCCCTCCTCTGCACTGGTGCACTGCAGAGAACACCCCTGGGCACTTCGGTAGAAAAAAGAGAGTATATTTTTCTTAAAGAGTACATTTCTCTAAAAGAGAGGCACACACGGAACGTCTTTTTAAAGACGCATCTTTTTAAAGATGTCTTTCCGTTTGTGCGTTATTCCTGGTTGCGGTCGTTTCCTCTCAACTTCGGACGGTCACGATCGCTGTCCTTCGTGTCTGGGCACGACCCATGCAGAGACAGCATTCGTGGATGGATCATGTACTCACTGCAAGAACATGACCATGGCAACGTTGCGGCCCAGCGGCTCCCCTCTTCAGTCCTTCTACCTACGGGTATGAGGCCAGCGCGGCTAGCACTGGGGGCGATTTGGGGACCCCAATGGGACCATCTCCTCCGGATATCCCCCCATGGACCTCCCATTCCCCAGCATGCTTGTCTGCCCCGATCGGGCTTCCGGATGAGTCCGCCGGCTCGTCTCACAGTGAGTTCGACCTCTTGTTCGGAGCCTGCGAAGCTGTTGAGCTCTCGAGCGCAGCATCGGAGAGCGAGCTTGTCCAGTCGGACGCAGAAACCTCAGCTGGGCTCCCCCCCTTGGGGACGATTGCCCAGTCACAGGCTGATGCAGAAATTACGGACATGCTTTCCCGGGCGGCCATGAGCATCGGGCTAGAGTGGAACCCTCCACTCTCCCCTGAACCCTCGCGGTTCTATGACTGGTTTCTGGGCTCGCGGCGCCGCTCAAATCAGCCACGCCCCGCTCCAGTCCCTTTCTTCCCGGAAGTGCACGAGGAGCTGACAAAATCGTGGGAGGCACCTTTTACTGACCGGTCCCGATCTTTCAGCTCCCCCGCCCTCACTACCCTCGATGGCGGGGCAGCCAGGGGCTATTCGGTGATTCCCCCAGTGGATAAGGCACTCGCGGTGCACCTATGCCCCCAGAGCGCCGCCACCTGGCGCGGACAAGGCCTGTAGGTTCAGGTCGTCCCTGACGGCCAAAGCCTACAGTGCCGCTGGACAAGCCGTCTCTGCCCTGCACACCATGGCTCTCCTGCAGGTCCACCAAGCCAAGGCGC
The DNA here is from genome assembly GCF_019703515.2 of Myxocyprinus asiaticus. NCBI lineage: Eukaryota > Metazoa > Chordata > Actinopteri > Cypriniformes > Catostomidae > Myxocyprinus > Myxocyprinus asiaticus. The sequence continues at coordinate 3,334,937 of NC_059348.1, read as the reverse complement.
TAAAAGAACTGCATGAGGGTAGTTCCGCACCAGATTTGATGCAGGAGCTGCATTCGGCAACCGACCTCACTCTCTGGGCAACGCAGGTCACGGCACAGTCTCTCGGGCGGGCGATGTCCACCTTAGTGGTCCAGGAGCACCACCTTTGGCTCAACCTGGTCGAGATGGGAGAGGCCGACAAGGCACGGTTCCTAGCTGCCCCTATCTCCCAGGTTGGCCTATTCGGCGACACCATCGAGGACTTTGCCCAGCAGTTCTCGATGGTGAAGCAGCAGACGGAGGCTATCCGGCACATCCTGCCCCAGCGCGGCTCAAAATCCTGCACCCCGCCTGCTCGTCGCCAAGGGCTTGCATAACCTCCGTTCCCTGATGGACGGAACGAGACGTTGTGTCCCTCCTGCCACAACGCTGAACTACCCACTAAAATGGCCAGACCTTGTTTCGGCTCCTCAGCATAAAACCTGAATGAGTGGTTGCATACCAGCTCCTTTTATACCCCTATGTCCGGGGGAGTGGTATGCAAATACCACTCACCAATTTCCGTTGGCCTTTTATCAAAGACCAGAGGTGTCTCGGGCTCCCAAGTGTGACCCCTAGTGTCACTACATTGACACAACATCTCATTCCTTCCATCAGGGAACGGAGGTTACGCAAGTCACCAGGACGTTTTCTATTATATCAAAATGTCAAATGTTAATATTAGTGGATTGTCTCTCTCCACATGGAATGTAAATGGGTTGGGGCACCCCATAAAAAGAAGTTTATTACTTTTATTAAACATAAGAACTATGATCTAGTGTTTCTTCAAGAAACACATCTCTCCCTGCAGGAAGCTGGGGTGGACATGTTTTCTTTAGTGCTGGCTCAAGTAAGAGCAAGGGAGTCATTATATTGATTAATAAACATATACAATTCAAATGTCTCAAACATACTAAAGATAAATTAGGGAGAGTCATTATTGTTTTAGCTGAAATTCAGAGGCAAAGGATCAGCCCTTGATCATAGTGAAGCAAAAGTGTGTAAGCCCCCTAGAGCAACATTGACGCTTCACAGGATGTGTAAAAATCTTGGTCTTACAGATATTTGGAGACTTTTGAACCCATCTGGTAGGGACTATATATTTTTTTCATCAGTCCATAAGATTTATTCTAGAATAGATTTTTTTTTTTTATATCCAAATCCCTCATTTCATCTGTTGTTGATTGCTCAATTGGAAATATCTTAGTCTCGGATCACGCCCTGGTGAGTTTAGAGGTGTTGCCATATACAGAGAAAAATAAATCATATAGTTGGCACCTTAATGTGTCCCTTTTGTAAAATCCTGATTTCCAACAAATGTTAAAGACTGAAATCAGTGTTTATATAGAGACCAACTGGTCCTCAGTATCCTCTGTGGGCATGGCTTGGGAGGCACTTAAGGTGGTTCTTAGGGGCCGGATCATACAGTATGCCTCATTCATCAAAAAATCCAAGGCACGAGAACTCGTGGAGTTGGAAGGAAATATTAAAAGTGCAGAGGCAGAGCTGAAGCACTGTATGTCATCTGATGGCCTCAGAGAATTGACTCGATTGAAATACAGATATAATACTATTTTGTCACAGAAAGTGGAGTTTTGGTTATTCAGGGCAAGACAGTCATACTTTGAGACAGGGGACAAAGCAGTGAAGCTTTTGGCTAGATATATAAAGCAGAGAGAGTCTCTTTCTACCATTCCCTCAGTGAAATTTGCTGGTGGTGAAATTTTTACCTTGGCCATTGATATTAATAATGCCTTTAAAGAGTTCTATCTTGATCTTTATAGTTCCATGTCTTCGTCTACTGATGAGGATATTAGAAACTTTGTGGAACCATTAGATCTTCCTAAACTGATGACTGAGCAAAAAAACTCTCTTGATTCTGAAATAACCTTGGAGGAGCTTGACGAGGTAATTAAGTCCTTACCTACCGGCAAGGCCTACTGGCCAGATGATTTGCCGCAGAATTTTTTAGATCCTATGCTACAGAACTGGCTCCACTTTTGTTAGAAGTTTATACTGAATCATTAAAGAATGGAAAGCTTCCTCCCATCATGACACAAGCCCAGATCAGTCTGATTCTTAAAAAGGACAAAGATCCAAGTGAGTGTAAAAGTTACCGTCCAATCTCCCTGATCCAACTAGATGTAAAAATGTTGTCAAAAATTTTGGCTAACCGATTAAGTTAGGTTATGACATCTCTTATACATATAGATCAGGTGGGGTTTATTCGGGGCCGCAGCACTTCTGATAACATCAGGCGTCTCATCAATATTATGTGGTCAGTAGCGAATGATCAGTCTCCGGTCACTGCCATCTCACTTGATGCCGAAAAGGCGTTTGATATGGTAGAATGGGATTATCTTTATAAGATTTTGGAAAAGTATGGGTTCGGGAGTACATTTATTGGTTGGAATAAGTTACTTTATAGACACCCTGTAGCAGCGGTACAAACAAATGGATTAATTTCAGATTATTTTCCTCTGAAAAGGGGCACTCGGCAGGGTTGCCCTCTTTCCCCATTATTGTTCTGTCTTGCCCTGGAACCATTAGCAGCCGCGATAAGAAAGGAGGATGATTTTCCAGGGGTGGTGGCGGGAGGTCTCAAGATACAAAGTCAATTGGTCTAAATCCGAAGCTTTGGCTTTGACAGCATACTGTCCAGTAACGGCCTTCCAGCCGGGTGCCTTCCAGTGGCCCAAACAGGGCATTAAGTATTTGGGAATTTTAATCCCAGCAAATTTGTCTGATTTAGTCAGAGTTCATTTTGATCCCTTAATAAAAAGGTTTTCGAATGATGTGGACAGGTGGGCTTCATTACACTTATCGATGATTGGGAAGGTTAATGTAATTAAAATGAATTGTATTCCAAAATTCAACTACCTGTTACAATCTCTCCCTATAGATGTCCCCCTCTCTTATTTCAAGCAATTTGATAGCATAGCGAAGTCCTTCATTTGGAATGGTAAGCGTGCCAGGTTAAATTTCAATAAGTTACATAGGCCGATTGACAAAGGTGAGTTAGGCCTACCCACGATTTTGTTTTATTATTATGCATTCGGTCTTAGATATTTGGCTCATTGGTCGCTTCCACCTGAGAGAACCCCTCCCTGGTTTTGTATTGAAAAGGAAGCTCTTGCCCCCATCTCGCCTCTGCAAAGCCTTTCGATCAAATTAATCGGAGAAGTTAAATCACACCCCGTTATTTTGCATTTACACTCAATATAGACAAGTGTCCAGAGTGTTAAATTCAGATATTTATTTAAACATAGCCTCGAGCATATGGCAGAACCCTAAACTATGCATTAATAAGTCCCCTTTCTGTTGGTCAGATTGGTTTGTGAGGGGGGTTAATACACTCGGTGACCTATATGAGAGTGAAGTATTGAGACCTTTTGAAAATTTGGGATTTCCAAATCTCAATTTTATAAGTATTTACAGCTGCGCCACCTACTCTGCACTGTTTTTGCATGTGGCACGCACCCCCCCCAGTGCGGCAGATACTCTGGGAGTGGTGATTACTGCTTTTGGAAAAGGTCATGAGGCATCAGTGTATTACTCCCTGCTAATTCAGAGTCTGGGGAACTGAGCTTTAAATTCCCTCAAAAGATTATGGGAGGAAGATTTACATTTGTTTTTGGAGGGAGTGTGGGCAAGGATTCTTAAAAACATCAAGTCTGCATCTAGAGATGCAAGGGTGCACCTTATGCAATTTAAGATTCTACATAGATTTTACTGGACCCCTTCTAAATTGTATAGGCTTGGTCTTAAGGACACACCCACCTGCTGGCGATGCCATTCAGAAGATGGAGACACCACCCATGTTTTTTGGGGGTGTTGTAAGATACAGGAGTTCTGGTTGAGGTACCAGAATTTTATGGGCGACGTATTGGGTACTCGGATCTCCTTTTGCCCTAGGCTCTATATTTGGGGTGACGGGGCAGTCATTGATGTAGGAGATAAGTACATGAAGAATTGGATCCTGGCCGGTGTTATGGTGGGCAGACAGGTTATCCTTAGAGGATGGAAGTCAGCTGGAGCCCCCTCATTTTGTGAGTGGTGCGAGGAGATGGGCAGGCTGACAGCTTGGGAAGAGTTGTCATATAGAAGGCTAGGCAACATGGATATGTTTATCAGGAGGTGGGGCAGCTATTTGGCCTTTTTGGAGGGCTCTCGGTGAGGGGCAGTGGAGGGAGACGTGTTGTTTTAAATGTGTATGTTGTAGCCTTTTTGAACATATACTTTTTTTAAAATGTATTTCTAAATATTTTCTTCCGTTTTATTGTCTGTTTGTGTGTCTTTGTCAATTGTATTTGACCACTGGGGTATCTGTTTGTGTTAGGGTGGGGTGGTTAATGTTCGGGAGGAAGGGTTGTAAATAATATAATATAATGCCTATTCCAAATATTCTGTTATTTTTTTTATTATTTTATTTTTTATTTTTATATAGATATTATATGGAATCAATAAAACTTTTAATAACAAGGTAAAAAAATAAAAATAAAAAAATAATCGCATTATGAGGGTGCATGTAAACGTAGCCAATGATCACTTTAGTGTTTTCGAAACTTTAAATGTGGTAAGGTGTTCCTTCATTTATCTCATGACTGTCCTATGTGAGAGGTGCTGCACTGCACAAAAGGTGAGCTGATTTTAAGTGTCATCACATTCATTACAAGTCTTTTTTAGTGTTTTAATTTCAGCGATAAAGTGCAGGTTTTCTGCACTAATGCTCTCCACAGAGGCCCAAATGAGCATTGCAAACTTAAAGCCTCAAGTTTTCTTTGTAATATTACAACTGTATGCCACACAACAATATAGAATTTAATTTAAAATACATTGTAATCCGTTGTACCTATAAATTGCGCTGAAAAACAGTAGGTGGTTGGATTTCCTGATAACATTTAAACTTAAGCTTTTGCAATCATTTTAAACAACGTTGCTTGTTATTTTAAGATGGAGTAATGCCTGTTTCCCAAACCAGCACGTAGATCGCTTGTTATAAAGTAGAAATTAAGTGCTTCAATACATATACACCAGTCAGCCACAACAATAAAACCACCTGCGTGACCTATTGTGTAGGTCCCCCTCGTGCCGCCAAAACAGCGCTAACTCAATGTACAATGATGTAAAATGTGTGTCAGTGTACAAATATACAAATATCAAAATAACACTCTGAACAGTCTTACCATTTGTTTATCACTAACCCACCCACCCATGGCGACCATGTTACCTCTCCCCACCCAGACACCCCCATACCACGTTTTGGTGCAGTTATTGATAATACGTACATTACAACAGTATCATGACCATTCAATAGAATGACACTTTGAACCAAAATTAATAACAAAAAAATATATGCATAACATACATAAATTACAGCAGTTCCTTAATTTTGGAGACTGCCCTTCACCATGCTAAGATTGTTTTTGAGTAGCTCTGTGTATTCTGGCTTCTGATAATTCCATGTTCACAATGTCTAAGAATAAGTACATCCAATGTGACCAGGCATGAGAGTGTGGAGGTTGCCAACGTAAGACAAGCATTTTCTTAGCTGCAGTCAACCCAGAGAATTACAGTCTTTTCTGAAGCAATGAAAAACTGTACGATGAGTCATCATTTAGCAGCAAAAGTTTAGGACAGCATGGTATATCAATCACAGATACCTGTGCCCAAAATGTATTTACTTCAGGGCAGTCCCAGAACATGTGCTTATAAGTGCCTATGGAGCCCCTGAAACATAAATTACAATTAGGAGAAGGGGATATTTTCATTAAATAACGATTCCTGGGGGTGAGATACATCCTGTGAACCAATTTGTAATGGATTAATTGTAGGTTAGGGTTATTTTGTCTAAGGTTAGCCCAGATTGCATCCCAGCAAATATCGCCATTATTGGCTTCTGTGCTTGCACCACATATATCTCTATGCCAGATGCCCAATATTGGTAGTTGTTTATAGGAGGCTTCCAAAAACAACAAATACAGAGATGATACCATACCCTTACATCCTTTTTCTGTTGGCACTATGTGCAATGTGAGAGAAGGGATAGTAGTACCCCACGGAACTCCATAAGCTCGCATGGCAGATCTGAAGTGCAAATAAAATTTAAAAAAAGCTCCCTGGAAAGTTATATTCTGTGCGCAAGTCATTAAACATCCGTAAACCATCTTTTCCCCATATGTCGGCTAAAACATGAATACCTCTATCACTAAAAACAAAGGATTGGTAATTCGTGAGAAGACTATAATTGTGGAATAACGGAGAGTGAGTATGCCATTTAAAATCATTGTGAGAGAACTTTGATGCAGCACGCCAAATAAAGAGAAGATATGATATTATTGGGCCCAAACGCCTCTTTGCACTCTTTAAAGGAATATTACAGTATATTAAATCTTGCAATCTATGAGGTAGCGCCAGACTGAGTTCAACTGGTTGCCAATAAATGAGAGATCCAGGATTGAACTTTACTGTGAGAGATCACAAAATAAATGCCCAATGATAAAATTTTACGTTTGGTAATGCGAGGCCACCAGTATCCTTGTTGCACTGCATAGTTATAGATTTTACACAAGGAGGTATGCCATTCCATATGAACTTAGAAGCCAATGCTTTAAATTTAGTCCAGTAATCTGTGGGTGGCGGAAGTGGTATCATAGAGGAGATCAAATTAATGTGAGGTAAAACATCCATTTTAATGACAGAAATCCGGGCTTGTAAGGATAATGGTAGTGCAGACCACAAGTCAGATCCATATCTATGCGATTATATATTCTTTTAAAATTTCTTATAAGCTATTGTGTGTAGTGATGGAAAAATCTCCACTCCCAGATACCTAAAACTAGATATTAGTATCATGGGGCATGCATGTAGGAAGAGTAGACTGAGAAGATGAGTTATTTAAATGCATCAGTACCGATTTAGTACAGTTAATCTTATAACCAGAGAGTGAACTAAAATAATTAAATGTAGAAAGGACATGTGGAAATGAATCAGCTGTATCACTGACATATAATATAATATCATCTGCATATAGAGATGTCCAATGTATATTTTAAAATTGTTAATTAAAATATTTTTTATTGTGCTGGTAGTGAAATTACTGCTGATAATTTGTTATGGTTTATTTTTTTATTTGAGAGAATCTCCACTGTCAGTGCGTATGCACAGGTAGAGCGTGTGTGACCCAAGGTTATTATCATGAAATGAAAACAATTACAGAAGTTTTAAACGACAAAAAAAAAATCTAAAATTAAACTACAAATGTGCACTACAATACGAACGAAAACTAAATAGAATCACGGAGCAATTGACTTGATTTCCTCAAAAAGAACCAACGAGCTGTCATCTGATTTACTTGTGGAAATCAATCACAGTTCACCTGCATACGTAATGTTTAGAGGCACGGGGAAGGGGCTCTGGATGTCACCAAAATAAACCAGCATGCCAGAAAGCGATGACGGCAAATAATGTCGCTGCCATCTTGGAAACATTGCAAAGACACCACAAAAGAAATTAGAGCCTCATTTAGTTGACCTCAAACTAAACTTCTAAATATATTTCACTTCGTAAACTTTGGCAAATAAAGATGTTGTTTTCTGGTGTGAGCTGTCTGACACAAGACCAGAGTGATTCCAGTCCATGCTGTTGATAAATGCGGAGGAGATGTCAGTGTAGTTACTGCTGAATGTATCGATAATGGAACATTTATAAAACATTTCATTCATGTCAGCAAGTGCTGCTGTTATTGTGAATATGACAAATAAAACTTTAACTTATATTATTATTTTGTGCTTGAGTTTCTAATCAAATGTCATCATAGGCAGAAAGCAATTGATAACACTTCACAATTAGGTGCTTAATGCTAATGTTTGCGGTGACAACACAACATTGTCCATTACCTGTCTCAGTTTTCATAAATAATCCAAACCAGATTTTTTAAAATCAGAAAATTCTAAACACGCCCAAGTGCGCCACGCGCTGTTTACTGAAGGAACTTATAGATGGTAACTGAGTGACACTGGCAGAGTGAATCCTCATTTTAACCTTACAATAATGGAAAAATATAATCCTTCTTTGATTTATGGTTGCTGTTACTCCGAAATTACTAAATTTAAGTAATGTTTTATCTAAGAAGTGCAATTTGAATTTAGAAATATTTTATTTCATTTGTTCATATTTCAATAAATTAATTTAATTGTTCAAAATCAAAATCGATAGGTAGAAGTGAAGTGCGTGCCAATACAATCACTATTAATACTAGCCATGATTTGTCAGTAGATGAAAATGATAAATAATACTTGCATTCTCTATAGTTTAGCTATAGAGAATGCAAAATCCTCTACGAGGATCACTGTTGTGAATCCTGACGAGAATCACATTTTCTATGCTTATAAAAGGAGCATGTCACGGTCATAGAAATATTGATATTCTTCTAACTCATTGCATACTGCCCATTTACACTACCAACTTCTTATGAATGTGCTGTATTTGTTTATATCACTGGTGCTTGACAGGGAAAGTACTATATAATTGGATGCAGATGGTGAAATCACAGGAGAAGAAACTCAGAATTAAATGGCACTTGACCCAACCCATTAGCGTTTTACACGCAAAATTTTGCCAAACCCACTTGTGCATAGACTTTGCACCAAAATACCAAAACTTCATGGCCATGCCTATTAACTTTGTGCTTATGACTTAAAGCATAGTGCTGTGTTTAACGCTAGGACTCTTAAAATAGGGCCCATTGTCTATTAAGCACATCAACTGATTCTGAATGTTCCTTAGCATGACCAATGCTGATTGTGACTTGTTTTACTCCAGTAAATTTTTTATAGAATAGGTGGTAGGTTTATTCTTTTTAAAGTCCTATATCTGTATACCACACACACTGAAGTCTTGGCTATAAAAAAGAAATTATACATTTTGACTACTACTGCCCAGGAACTAAGTTCACTGACCACACATTGACCTTTTTTCCACACTCTAAAGAACCAGTGGCATGGGTTTCATGTGAACATTCATATGAACATCTTCGCTAAAATTCTCAACAAAAAAAAATCTGAAAGAAAACATCTTACTGTTGTAACCTCTGTTCCCTGATGTAGTGACACTAGGGGTCGAACTTGGGAGCCCCGATCACCTCTGATATTTGAGAAAAGGCCAATGAAAATTGGCAAGTGGAATTTGCATGCCACTCCCCCGGACAAATGGGTATAAAAGGAGCCAGCTTGCATTCACTCATTCAGGTTTGTGCTGAGGAGCCGAGACAGAGTCCCGGCCATTTCAGCAGGTAGTTCAGTGTTGTGGCAGGAGGGACACAACATCTCATTCCCTCCATCAGGGAACAGAGGTTACAACAGTAACCAAGACGTTCCCTATCTGTCACTCACTTGACGTTGTGTCGATGTAGTGACACTAGGGGTCCCTATACAAAACGCTACAACCAGCTAAACTGTGTTACGTGGATCGGCGTTGCAGATGTAGGCAGGCTACCGCATGCCGGGTAACAAGTGCACACAGCCCCATGAAACTGGCTCAAAGGTATTGGGTATCGCCCAGCCTGCTGCTCTACAGATGTCTGTTAGAGAGGCGCCATTTGCCAGGGCCCAGGAGGACGCCACACTCCTAGTGGAGTGTGCTCGTACTCCCAGGGGGCACGGCGCGCCCTGGGCCTGGTATGCCAAAGTGCTGGCATCCACGATCCAGTGGGCAATCCTCTGTTTGGAGACAGCCTTCCCCTTCTGCTGTCCCCCAAAACAGACAAAGAGCTGCTCAGAGCATCTAAAGCTCCCTGTGTGGTCCAAGTAAACACGAGGCGCGTACCGGACACAGCAACGGCAAGGCTGGGTCTACCTCCTCCCGGGGCAATGCTTGCAAGTTCACCACTTGATCCCTAAAAGGGGTAGTGGGAACCTTGGGCACACAGCCAGGCCGGGGTCTCAGGATTATGTGAGGCTGGAGTGGAACCCTCCACCCCTCTGACTGGGCGATCACACCAGACGGTGGGAGCCCGGCCGAGTCCTTGGTGTCAGACTGTAAAAGCCCGCTCTCCAATGCTGTGATCGATACCCGTCTTCTTCTCGAGCACCGAATGAGACATTAAACTCGCCCAAGGGCGAGCCGCCTGACCCATCCATGAACTCGACCGGTGGAAACGAGCGTGTTGGGGAATGGGAGGTCTGTGGGGATTCACCCGGCGGAAATGCTCCCATTGAAGCCGCCAAATTGCACCTCTCGGCAGAAGAACCTATCAAACCTGATGTTACAGCTGTAAAGAAGTGTCAGAGAGCAGAGGACAGGTGTACGCAGCAGCACAACTAACTAGAGCTTTACTACAGGCCACATGACCAGCAGAGACCCTCATCAGGAAATTACAGCCACAGTCAGGGTGTAAAACCTGCTCAGTTAAGACTATAAACATATATAATATAATGACTGAAATGTTCAAATAAACACTGACACCATTTTAATGAGCTCTTCATCACAGACATTTAACAAACTACATTTATGAAAATCCTCTGTTTGCTAACTTATAATACATATAATAGCATATTTGAGTGTTATTATTCAAATACACTTACACACACTATGTATAATGAAGCATATATATGAGCCTATAACAATTACAAGCAATAGATGCATTGTGTATACAATATACCGGTAATTGTGTGTACCTTTAAACCAGATCTGTGGAAAGCATGCATCTTTGTGTTCTAATCACATTTGCAAACCTTTCATGTTCAACAGGCAAATGTAATTACTGTAAATAAAAAAAGACTCCTTAGTTCAACCTGCAACCTGAATGTATATGAAGAAACAGATATTAGAATTAGAATTACACATTCAATATTCCTAAAATTTCTTAAAACCAATAACCACCTCACAGACCTATACACAGTTTAAAATGAATCTTGCTTAATGAAACACTGCATTATCTGTCTGTGTAAAACAACTGAACACTAATCTTAATAGATTTGTGAAATGGTCATAATTTCAGACCCTTTATCAAACAAAAACCTATTTCTATCAATTATCCGATTCTGCAAAAAAAAAATAAAAAAAATTGTAAATGCATTAATATTACACAACAGATATTCTAGTGATTTCTGTAATTGCAGGTTTTATTTACAGTAATTTAACTACTTTAATATGTTAGTATTTAAAATGTTAATTTGTTAAAATAGCACCTTAAAATCCATCCATCATTCGTGGCCCTGTCTGAGTCAACAGCATGGACACAACTCGGCAAATTCACCTTTCATGTTGTAAACTACACTGTGAGTGTGTGTGTGTGTGTGCGTGCAATGATTCTGTGATTTGTTGCACATAAACAAATACATATACACATCAAATGTGTGAAAACATATCACAACACCTATTGTCAAATAGTACATGCAAATATCAAATTCTCATAAAATAAACACTTTTTAGTGGTGACGCTCTAGTCACGTTAAGTGTTACTCCAAACTTTAGACAATTTAACATCCAGGTCATATAACCACTCATAACACATTTCATTATCCTAAAATATTCAACGTGACCTGACGCTATATTCTCAGTTTCAAAACACAAGGGCAAAGTCACTTGGATTACAATTCAGTGTCTGTTCTTGATTCATTCTGATCTTTGTAAATATTGTGTACATAGATCAAGCAAATCAAAAAGCAAACATTTGCGTTTTCATAATTATTCTTAAAGCTCACGCAGTCCAAATGAAGCTCTTCATAAGGCGCTTTTGCGATCATGTCGCTGTTTAACTGCGCATGCAGTGCTTATAAAATCCCTGATTTCGTCTCATGTAAAGCCGTTTATGGTATGGAGGATCAGCACTTACCTTTCAGAGCTCTTGGTTTGGCTTGTTTGCGGCGCGACATCCTACAGAACCCGCTGAAGACCATAAATGTATATAAATATATCCTCTTAATGAAATCAGAATCAAGCTCATTCAGTCTAACGTGACATTACTGCACATCTATAAACTGTAAAACCACGGTGTTTTCGGAAAATTCCAGCGTAGCTGAATCTGTTTAAAACAAATGTGTTCCAATATCACATTTATCTAGTAATATCCTTAGAGATAATGGAAACGCGCTGAAAATGTGTACACGTTTGATGTTAGGTTATTTTGTAATTGAGCGTAACAGACCTCAAAATGTCGCTGTAAACGAGCAAAAAAAGTAATATAGCAAAATAAATAAATAAATAAATAAATAAAAAGAAAAAAAGAAAACTACAAAATAACTATTTCCTTACACTGGCACATACAAGCTAAAGACTGTTATTGATAGTGTCTGTGTTCTAATTTAATGTGGGAATGAGCACCGAGTAAGAAACAAGTCAGAGAGGAAGATGTTCGCTCCCTACTCATCACCAACCTGCGAGGTCTCGATCTGCGCTGTCGCTCCGGTAGTCCACATAATAATGGAAAATGGAAGCGAGGCCCCCAAAGCCATGCGGACGGCTCCAGAGGGGGCCCCATCCCCGCGGGGACGCGCTCTCTGCGCAATCACGGAGGAAATCATTGTCAGCCTGCTGCTCTCGCACATTGACAGAGAGGCATGATTAAAATCTGCGGGACGTCCACAAGACCTGGCGTCTGGATCCAAGGAGTCGCTGGATCCGGAATGCCGCTCTTCAGTTGCGTCTTATGCAGGCGGACTGGTCCCCCTTCTGGTAGACATGACTCATCGTGTAGCCTAGATGTATTTATTTCCTGATACAGCAGTCGGAGAAAGCTACAGTTTTATGGCAAAGTAAAATTATTTGTTGTGTCTTATGCTTTGGGTAGGCCTGTTATAAGAATAAGGTTATTTAATGTATAAAAGGCTATATATCATAAATGCTCTCTGTAAAATGCTTTTTTTTTTTCCAAGTTCGAACATCAAAGTCTACATGAAATAAAAATGTATTTTTAAATACATATTACTGCTCTTATTATGAATGATTCATAATTGCATGTTCTTCCAAAGAAAAAAAAAATGTAAAAAATATTTCACCAAAAAAATAATAAAGACTCAAAAAACATACTCTTTTTGTTTTTTTGTTTTGTTTTTGGCAACATCACCTAAGAATTAACCAATGACTCGCATGGCCAAGGTGACATCAGCTGAAAATGATGACAGGGGGGCCAATGCGGATATCCGGTCAATGCAGTGACACATGCCATACCGACGGCAGTGGCGGATTTAGGCATGGGCAACATGGGTGGCACGGACAGCTTGCCAGGGGCGTGGGTGTGGGGGGGGGAGGGTTTCTCCCAGGGTGCCACACAAGCTAGAACCGCCAGTGTGGAGTGGCCTGAAATAACTTACTAACTACAAGACTCCTACCCCCAACACTGTGGTGGACAAACAACTGGCTGACGACCTGAATGTGTTCTACTGTAGAATTGAAAGGTCCAATCTCACACCCCACACCCGCTCTGACCTTCACTTCACACAAACATCAACACCTCCTGCAACCCCCCTCCTCCCCCTTCCTGCTACTCAACCTGATCTTAAGATCTGTGAATCTGTGTGCCGTGTCTTCCGAAAACAAAAGACAAGGAAAGCACAGGGCCCAGACGGTGTTTCACCCACTTGTTTAAAATCCTGTACTAATCAGCTAGCCCCAATCTTCACACTGATCTTCAATAGATCACTGGAGCAGTGTGAAGTCCCATGCTGCTTCAAACGCTCAATCATCATTCCTGTGCCAAAGAAACCCAAAATCACAGGATTTAATGACTACAGACCCGTCGCTCAGATGCCTGTGGTCATGAAATCATTTGAGAGACTGGTGTTGGCCCACCTGAAGGACATCACTGGACCCTTTCTAGATCCTCTTCAATTTGCTTATCGAGCAAACAGGTCTGTGGATGATGCAGTCAACATGGGATTGCATCATATCCTGCAATCCTTTTTGTGGACTTCAGTTCAGCTTTCAACACCATCATCCCAGCAATTTTCCAGACTAAATTACACCAACTCTCTGTTCCCACGTCTATCTGTCAGTGGATCACCAGCTAGTGAGAACAGTTGAGGAAGTTCAACCTGCCACAGGTGCTGATGATACAGTTCTACACAGCAGTCACTGAGTCTGTCCTCTGCACTTCAGTAACTGTCTGATTTGGTGCAGCTACAAAATTGGATATCAGAAGACTACAAAGGACAGTTTGGAATGCTGAGAGGATTATTGGTTGCCCCCTGCCCTCCCTTCAAGAACTGTACACTTCCAGAGTGAGGGCTGGAAAAATCACCCTGGACCCCACTCACCCTGCCCACTACCTTTTTGAACTGTTGCCTACTGGCAGGCGCTAAAGAGCACTGAGCATCAGAACAGATTCTCCCTCAGGCTATCCATCTCATGAACAGTTAAAACTGCCCCATTCTGAATCTCCTCGACATAGCAGGCCATAAGCTGGAAATTGAGCGAGCTCACAGGGTTCCTGCTCAGCGATTTGTGGAGGGAGACAGGCCCCAATCAATTCTGGCCAAATTTCTGAGATCATCCAATAACGATCTTGTGTTACGCGAGGCGAGGAGTAAAGGAAGGCTTTCTTGGAAAAACCACAGCATTTTCTTGTTCCCAGACTTTGCAAATTCAACAAGAGAAAAATGTGATCGATTCAAGGAATGCAAGAAATATTTACATCAATGGAAGGTCGCTTTTGCACGGATATTCCCAGCCAAATTGAGAATAGATGCTAAGGATTGCCATAAAACATTCACATACCCACAGCAAGCGATGTCCTTCATAAAGTCAATGGAGTGAGTAAGTCATCTTGTGGTACGTGCGTTGCAGCCGAGTGGACCGGTTCACTGAACACTCACTTGACTGTTTGAGGAAACTGAGGGCTTTTTTTTTTGTGCTGGTTCCGCCTAGCGGCTGGAGTTTATTTTGTAGAGTAACACACCTTCAGGACAGTTTTAAGGATGAATTTACATGCTCTTTGTACTTATTCCTCCGATTGGCTGGAGTTTGTTTTGTGGAGTATTTTTTGCAAGACATTGGAGTGATTAAGTCATTTGTTTGCACTCATGTTGCAGCCGAGTGGACCGGCTCACTGAACATCCGCTTGACTGTTTGGGGAATCTGCGCGCTCTTTTTGTGTTGGTTCCACCTAGCAGCTGGAGTTTATTTTGTAGAGTAACACACCTTCAGGACAGTTTTATGGATGAATCTACACACTCTTTGTGTTTATTCCGCCTATTGGCTGGAGTTTGTTTTATAGATTATCTTTTGCCGTGTAATTCTGTCTCACAAAATTTGTATAGAAACACCGGACTTGAGTTATCCGATGGCAAAGTTGTCACGGGGGTTCTCGTAGGCGTGCATGGACTGTTTGAGTTTAGAGGGTTGGACGCCAGTTGCCGCTGTCATGTGTGAGGTTAATGCGCACGTTTTATTTTTTCTGTTTGTTTGGTTCTGGGGGAGGTTCGAGTTTTGATGGTTGCACTAATGTTGGAATATTTAATCTTTATAATCTTGTTTTTGACACACAATCTATTTTTTCTTATATGTCAAAATGTCAAATGTTAATATGAGTGAACTGTCTCTCTCCACGTGGAATGTGAATAGGTTGGGGCACCCCATAAAAAGATGGAAGATTATTTCTCTTAAGCATAAGAAATATGATAGTGTTTCTTCAAGAAACGCATCTTTCCCAGCAGGAAGCTGGAAAATTTGGGAAGATATCGGGTGGACATGTTTTCTTTAGTGCTGGCTCAAGTAAGAGTAGGGGAGTCATTACACTTATAAGTAAATATCTACAATTCATGTTTCAAACATATTAAAGATAAATTAGGAAGAGTCGTTATTGTTTTAGCTGAAATACAGGGGCAAAGTCTTATTTTGGCTAATAATTATGCACCTAACATTGATGATCAGGGCTTTTTTTTAAATCTTGGAGGGATTTTGCAAGCCGCTGGCACCCCACATGATATAATATTGGGAGGAGACTTTAATCTTTTGATGGACTCAGTCCTTGACCATAGTGAAGCAAAAGTGTGCAAGCCCCCTAGAGCAACAATGATGCTTCACAGGATGTGTAGAAATCTTGGTCTTACAAATATTTGGAGACTTTTGAACCCATCTGGGAGGGACTTTAATTTTTTTTCATCAGTCCATAAGATTTACTCTAGAATAGATTTTTCTTTTATATCTAAGTCCCTCATTTCATCAGTTGCTGATTGCTCAATTGGAAACATTTTAGTCTCAGATTACGCCCTAGTGTGTTTAGAGGTGTTGCCACATATGAAGAAAAGGAAATCATATAGTTGCCACTTTAATGTATCCCTTTTGCAAAATCCTGAATTTCAACAAATGTTAAAGGCTGAAATCAATGTCTATACGGAGACCAGCTGGTCCTCAGTATCCTCTGTGAGCATGGCTTGGGTGGCACTTAAGGTGGTTCTTAGGGGCTGGATCATACAGTATGCCGCATTCACCAAAAAATGCTAAGCATAAGAACTTGTGGAATTGGAAGGGAATATTAAAGAGGCAGAGCTGAAGCACCAAATGTTGTCTAATGGCCTCAGAGAATTGACCCGATTGAAATACAGATATCGTATTATTTTGTTCCGGATGGTGGAGTTTTGGCTATTCAGGGCAAGACAGTCATACCTTGAGTCAGGGGACAAGGCAGGAAAACCTCTGGCTAGATATATAAAACAGAGAGTGTCTTTCCCCCTTATTGTTCTGTCTTGACCTGGAACCATTAGCAGCCGCGATAAGAAAGGAGGATGATTTTCCAGGGGTGGTGGCGGGAGGTGTGTCGCATAAGCTTTTGCTTTACGCAGATGATATTTTATTATTTGTCTTCGAACCTACTAGATATATGCCTTACCTCCACAGAATTAGTCATTCCTTTTCTAAGTTCTCAGGATACAGGGTGAATTGGTCTTAATCCGAAGCTTTGGCTCTGACAGCGTACTGCCCGGTAATGGCTTTTCAACCAGATGCCTTCCAGTGGCCCAAACAGGGCATTCAATATTTGGGTATTTTATTCCCAGCAAATTTGTGTGATTTACTTAGAGTTAATTTTGATCCTTTAATAAAAAAGTTTTTGAGCGATGTGGGTAGTTGGGCTTCATTACATTTATCTATGACTGGGAAGGTTAATGTTATTAAAATGAATTGTATTCCAAAATTCAACTACTTGCTACAGTCTCTCCCTGTAGATGTCTCCCTCTCTTATTTCAAGCAATTTGATAGCATAGCGAAGTCCTTAATTTGGAATGGTAAACGTCCCAGTTTATATTTCAGTAAGTTACATAGGCCGATTGACAAAAGTGGGCTAGGCCTCCCCAAGATTTAGTTTTATTATTATGCATTCGGTCTCAGACATTTGGCTCATTGGTCACTGCCACCTGAGAGAGTATTGATAAGGAAGTTCTTGCCCTTATTTCGCCATTGCAAAGCCTTTCTATCAAACTAACCAGAGAAGTTAAGTTACACCCCGTTATCTCGCATTTGCACCCGGTATGAACAAAAGTGTCCAGAGTGTTTAATTTGTTTAAATGTAGCCTCGAGCATATGGCTGAACCCAAAATTATGTATTAATAAGTCCTCTTTCTGCTGGACAGAGTGGATTGTGAGGGAGGTTAATACGCTCGGTGACCTATAGACCTATGAGAGTGGAGTGTTGAGATTTTTTGAAAATATGGTTCAACATTTTGAGATTCCCAGGTCTCAGTTCTTTAGGTATTTACAGCTGTGCCACCTGCTCTGTACTATTTTTGAGAGTAGCATACACCCCCCTAAAGTGGCAGATACTTTGGGAGTGGTGATTACTGCTTTTGGAAACAGTCATGAGGCATCAGTGTATTACTGCCTGCTAATTCAGAGTCTGGCGGATGGAGCTTCAGCTTCTCCCAAGAGATTATGTGAGAAAGATTTAAATTTGGTATTGGAGGAGGGAGTGTGGGCTAGGATTCTAAAAATTGTCAAGTCTACATCTAGAGATGCAAAGGGGCGCCTTATGCAATTTAAGATTTTACATCGATTCTATTGGACCCCCTCTAGATTGTATAGGCTTGGTCTTAAAGGCACACCCACCTGGGGTTCGAGGGCAAGGGTTTAATTTGATATAATTTGATTCCACATTTTCTGTTATGTTTATTTAATTTATTGCCGCATTGAGCAATAATTAATGTGCAATACACAGCTTAGTCTGTTATATTTATCCAACATACCATACCTCTTCTGCCATTACATTCCCTTGCTTCTGTATATAAAAGATTTGTATTTGTATTTGTATATTGTACATATACAATATATATATATATATATATATATATATATATATATATATATATATATATATATATATATATATATATATATATATATATATATATATATATATATATATACTGTATATATATATTGTCCTATTGTGTATTTCTATATCCTATATTTTATATTCACTTTTTATTTTTATTCTATTTTTTATTATTTGTATTATCTATATTGTTGCTGTATTGTTTGTGCACTGGAAGCTTCTGCTACCAAGACAAATTCCTTGTATGTGTAAGCATACTTGGCAATAAAGCTCATTCTGATTCTGATTCTGATTCTGATTATTCTGCCCACAGTCATCAGTAATCTCACACCCGACACTGTCTTATTTTTTCATTTGGTTAGCTTTGTAGGAACCAATCAATTTTTTGATAACTTGCTTTGCTCCTGCATGTACAGTACATGTACTGTATATTATAATGTTCATCTTCCTCTATGCCACCTAATGAAAGAACAGATAGGCTAAACTGCATCCAAACATTCATACTTCCTTATAGTGTGCCAGAAACAGTATGCCAATGGAGTTGAATGACCGAATCCTCAGTATTCATAAAACAGTAAGCCTGAAATTCCCGGATATCCTAGTATTTCCAGCGAGATTTTTAAGTGCTGATCGACTGGACACTTTAAGATCCCATAACCCCATGGAAGCTGAGGAGACATCACATTCAAAACGCTGGTTTTAAAAGAATGGAGGCTCTTTTTAACTGTAAGTCATATACAGTATATACCAAGAAAGTTGTTCCTTGTTCTTAAATAATGCTTGTTTAACAAAAACAAAGTGGATATTTTTTCGGTTGTCATTTATACATCATATATTCTGGTCATGGATCAATACCCATGGATAAAAGTATGTCAGAATCTGTTCATACTACTTGCATGCATCCCTAAAGAACATACTGTTTTACCATCCAAGAAGTTCATCCTTCATCAAATTAGTTATGTTTTGTTGATGAACGAATCAGCCTTTTTGAACAAATCTTTTAGTGAACGAATTGTTCTTGTTCACCTCCATACACTGACTCATATTTCTCGTTCACTGACATCTCTCCCTTTCGAAGCCAATGAGCTCTGCTGCTTTTCATGCCTGTAAAGACTGCCTATAGCAGTGAACTAGTACTAGTCGGTCATTTGAGTCTGAATGAGATGAGACGTTGTTCGTGAACAAACTAAATGTTTTGGTAAACTCGTTCACAAATTAAATTAATGACTCTGTCATCTGGTTTGTGAATGAGGATCATCTGAACGACTGAATGGGAGGAGGCGTGTCGTTCATTCAGTTCGGCATATACATTTAATGTCCCCAGGGTACACTCAGAGCTTGGTAAAACTGCTTTCTCTTTTTATGCACCCTGGGCATGGAATGAGCTGCAAATTACGATTACCTTAGAAACTCTCTCTTCTTTGAATACTCTTAAAGGTCTTTTACAAACTACCCTGAAGGAAACATGCTGCTGTTTTACATAATCATTGACCTGAGGTGGAATGTGTTATGGATATCGCTGGTACGGCCTGTATGACTTTTTCTTTTACTATTTCTGTTATGTTGCTTTTATGTTTTGTATATGTGCTACCATGTGAAACTGTTTTTTTTTTTATGTGAAACTGATTGTGCTGCCATCTTGACCAGGACACCCTGGAAGAAGAGATCTTGTATCTCAATGGGACTTTCCTGGCTAAATAAAGGAGTTAATCGCATTCAACAAAGAGAGAACGGGGTAAAATGCTCTAAGATATTATTAGGCTTTTCTTGAACTTTTTCTATGTCTTGGTAAATTCCCCTAAAAAGGTATGCAGTGCAGTATCATCTCTTCCTTGTGTTACGAATGCCAAATGGATCAACGCACCCAAAAAAATAAATAAAAGTAGAATAAGACAATAAAGAGTGGTGTAACAATAACTTTGTTGGTAAAAGTTAAAATGTTTGACAAAATATAGGAAAAATAAGACCTGCCATTTATGGTGAAAATGGTTATTGTGTTTAAACTCAAATTTTTAAGTGTCTTCGTACATTTGTAGACATATAAATTCCATTTGTGTTGCTTTTAAAGACTGACTTTAGTGCGAGCCAATAGCATTCGAATACTGGCTGTGAAAGAGCATATAATTGGTTTAACGCACTGAACGATTTTGTTCGTGAACAAACTGAATGTACTGGTAAACTAATTTACAAACGACTTGAATGAATCAGTCACCATGAACGAAGATCTGCTGACTGGCTGAATGAGAGGAGGACCTGCACGTCTTTCTTTCAGTTCGTCAATCTCGTTCAACATGAAAAAGGGCCAGATTAATTATGAATAAAAATGAGTGATGACCACACATTACATCATGATTATTTTGTTAGTAGGCTAGTATTGTTGTTTTTTTTTTTGCATAGCTTGATAAATAGTCACGCTCAGCAGTTCACAGTGTGATAGACATGCTTTTGTTGTCATTTGAAGGGAAACACTTACGATGCTTAAACATTCTGCAGTCCTGAAATCTCTTAGTAGAATTGTAGACAATTTTAATTAAGGACAATTTGACTTGTTCTAGTCATGAATGACTGCTTTTGGTTCATTGCAATTAATTAATAGATGGTCATTTGGTGCCATCTACAGGTGCAAAGAGAATCAGTGAAATAAATCAAAATCACCACCACTGCATCTAATACAGTATATACCAGGGGTACTCAATAGGCGGACTCTGGTCCGGATCCAGACCGAAAGACAATTCAATCTGGACCGAGCTCTGAATCTTTGTGCTAATTATCTGACACCTGGCTAAGTGAGTAAGTACACATGTATACGCGTGCGGAGCGGGAATAAATAGCGTTCAGCGCTTGAGATAAATATTTCTCTCTAGAGCGGAAATAAAGTGCATCCAGCACTACTCGCTTTATTCCCTGGCGTTGAACGTGCTTTATTCCCGCTCCGCGTGCATTGCCTCTCTCCCTGCTATAGCCGTGAGGTGCCGCATAAAGCCTGATTTACTGTATGTACAAGTTGAGGTAACAACAGTAGCAGAGACACCGCTACAGATACTTTCGCTTAAACACACTGCATCTGTCTGACATGTGATTCAGACGGTTCAGCTAAGCCAGGTTTGTGTCAGGACAAGCTAACGTGGCCCCTTTAGACTATAACGTTTTTTTCAGTCTAAATTTAGCTTTATTAATCAGCATGTTACAAGCCTTTCATAATAAACAAACAGATTTTTGTTCAAAGTTTGTGAAAATTAATCAGAGATTTCATAATTGCATGATGGCATGGGAAGCCTATTTATACTTAAAATAAGCAAACTGCTATTTAATGCATCACTGTTGTTGTGTAAAATGTAAATTGTTTGTTTGGTGTTAGTTGATTCTCTCTTTAAGGAAAATATACAAATAGTCCATTCAGACTTTTAAATTTTTTATCAATTTTCTCTCAGGTGACACCCCTGAACCCCCATACAGTATTTTTTATCTGTGTTCCCTCATACACACTAACATAGCACAAACAGCAGTGGCCTACCTGCAAGAGAGGTGGCGGGGCCCCTTGATAATTAGTACCAAAATAAAAGTCCCATTATTTCATTTAATTGTTTAACATTAGCAAATAAGCTTTGGCCTATTTATTTGCATCCAACGTTAGATGGCCTTTAGATTTGTGTCTAAAAGTCAAAATGATCTTATTTTTTAATATTCATATCCAAGTGCCCTCGACTGATGAAGTCTTGATTAAATATTTTAATCTTTTGGTAGAAAAGATCTCTCAGGCCCCACTAATTTAGATGTTTCTGGGCCCCCAATGTCCTCATCCCTGCCCAGTTTTGAAGAGACTATTTTGACTATTTAGGATTTTTTTTCTTTTCTTTTACAACATACTATTGCTGCGAACATGGCAAATGATAAAAAACTATTAAAAAAAGATACATAATATCCTAGCCATTTAACTACTGACACTATGTAAGCTACATATTATTATCTGGACCTTTGCTGGGAAGGAAATGTAGAGACTGGACCTCTTGGAACTTTAATTGAGTACCCCGGTATATACTCTACGTATTAGTATTCACTAACTCTATTGGCTGTATTAATAATTTGTGAGCGCCAATGAAAGCTCGGCGAGCATACACAATAACATATTTTTATTATAATATTTTTAATGATGTTCCTGTTGCTGACGGCACGCTGCACGAGTAGCCTGCTAGCCTGCTTAGCATTGCTTATTCTTATTGTCATATGCTCATGGTTTTATCCTTTGTCATTTTACCGCGTGTTTCGGGTTTTTCCACTTTTCTACTGTTTCATCTCTGTAGCTATGTAGCTTTTTTAGCATCACTTATCTATCTGTTTTCAGCTTTTAATCCTTAACATCTGCCATTTTTCAGTGCGCATCATGTTTTACCCCACATTATTCTCTTATCGCGATTCAACTGCATGCATTTTCCGCGTGCATCCGCTTTCTATTTTTATCGCGATTAAACTGCGTGCATTTTACAGTGTGCACTTGTTTTTTTCCTCTGTGTTACACGGATTATTGCATCGATCTCAAAGCACCGCTTATCAAGAACAACCATAACAACAACCAATTGCGTGAGGGATTCACATCGATCTCAAACCCTCACCGCTCAGGAACAACCAACAACAACAACAATCAATTGCGGTAAGTCATGGCATCCGCTCATGTTATTTCTTCATGCATTGCATATCACATGTTTACAATAGCTTCTTCTGTCAGCAGTGAGAGATTCACATGTGATAAATGTAAGGAATTAGTCAGGCTGACAGAGAAGTTTAATGAGTTAGAGACACGCATCCGAATGCTAGTGGAGGTCAGTGAGAAAGAGATGCTGGCAGATACTTTTTTGGATGCAGGAAGAACAGCGAGCAACAAACACAGTTTGGTTCCAGCTCTAGAGCCCCCACAGCAGGTCGTTTGGGTGACGTCTCGGCAGCATACTCGCTCAGCAAAGCGACACCACTCTCCCATTCCTGTTAGGGTTTCCAGTCTATTCTATCTACTCAGTGATGCACCCACTGAGAATCATTTTGAAAGAGCCCTAATAATTGGTGATTCTATTGTAAGGAATGTGGAAATAGAGACTCAAGCCAGTATTGTTAAATGCATTTCGGGTGCCAGAGCATCTGACATCAGATCAAATTTACAAGTGCTGGCTAATGCTAAATGTAGATTTTCTAAAACTGTTATTCATGTCGGCTCTAATGATGTCCGGCTTTGCCAGTCAGAGATCAATAGAGATAATGTTAAAGAGGTGTGTGAACTTGCAAAAACGATCTCAAACACTGTAATATGCTCTGGCCCCCTCCCTGCTCATCGTGGTGATGAGGTTTATAGTAGATTAGTGTCACTGAATGGCTGGATGTCTGAGTGGTGTCTGGAGAATAGCATAGGATTTATAGATAATTGGAAGAGTTTTTGGGGTAGACCTGACCTGCTAAAGAGAGACAGACTCCATCCCTCCAGGGAAGGTGCCGCTCTCCTCTCTAGTAATTTGGCTCATAGTCTTAATAATGATAGTATTTGACAAACTGGGGCCCAGGTCAGGAAGCAGACAAACTGGTTAATCCGAACGTCTGCTAGCTGCCTTGAGATGTCACACAGCTCACATAAACTACAACACATTGAGACTGTATCACCTAGATATCACATAGAGACTGTGTCTGTTCCCTGAACTTCCAAACACAAAACTCTCACTAAATCATTTAGAAAAAATTTGATTACGGTCAAACTTGAATAAAACAAAAAGATTAAAGATAAAAATCATATGAAGGTAGAAATACTAAACATTAGATCTCTTTCTACTGAAGCACTAACTGTAAATGAAATTATTAAAAATCATAGTGTGGATGCACTCTGTTTGACTGAAACCTGGCTTAAACCAGATGAATATATTAGTTTAAATAAATCTACTCCCCCAGGTTATTGTTATAAACATGAGCCTCATCTGAAGGGTGGAGGAGGAGTTGCTACAATTTACAGTGACATTTTTGGTGTTACTCAGAAGACAGTTAATAAGTTTAAGTCTTTTGAACTAATAATGTTTAATGTGACACTGTCAGATATAAATAAAAAAACTCTGGCATATTTTTCCCTTGCAACAGTACAGTTGTGTGCAAAAGTTTGCATTCCCTTGGAGAATTGGTAATATATGTACCATTTTAAAAGAAAACATGAGTGAGCAGGCAAAACACATTTCTTTTATTTCTTATGGGATTCATAATCAACTGTAGGCACAATCATAAAACATGGCAACAAAGGAAAAAAATGAAATGACCCCTGTTCAAAAGTCTGCATACCCTTAGTTCTTAATACTGTGTATTGCCCCCTTTAGCATCAATGACAGCGTGCAGTCTTTTGTAATAGTTGTCTATGAGGCCCCAAATTCTTGCAGGTGTTATAGCTGCCCATTCGTCTTGGCAAAATGCCTCCATGTCATGCAAAGTCTTTGGTCGTCTTGCATGAACCGCACATTTGAGATCTCCCCAGAGTGGCTCGATGATATTAAGGTGAGGAGGCTGTGATGGCCACTCCAGAACCTTCACCTTTTTCTGCTGTAACCACTGGAGGGTCAACTTGGCCTTGTGCTTAGGGTCATTGTCATGCTGGAAAGTCCAAGAGCGTCCCATGCACAGCTTTCATGCAGAAGAATGCAAATTGTCTGCCAGTATTTTCTGATAACATGCTGCATTCATCTTGCCATCAATTTTCACAAGATTCCCCATGCCTTTAGAGCTCACACACCCCCAAAACATCAGTGAGCCACCACCATGCTTCACAGTGAGGATGGTATTCTTTTCACTATAGGCCTTGTTGACCCCTCTCCAAACATAGCGCTTATGGTTGTGACCATAAAGCTCTATTTTGGTCTCGTCACTCCAAATTACAGTGTGCCAGAAGCTGTGAGGCGTGTCAAGGTGTAGTAACTGGGCTTTTTTGTGGCATTGGCGCAGTAAAGGCTTCTTTCTGGCAACTCGACCATGTTCAAGTGTGCTCCTTGAAACACCTACAACCGTCTTTTTCCAGAGCAGCCTGTATTTCTCCTGAGGTTACCTGTGGGTTTTTCTTTGTATCCCGAACAATTCTTCTGGCAGTTGTGGCTGAAATCTTTCTTGGTCTACCTGACCTTGGCTTGGTATCAAGACATGAAGTGGAATTTTCCACTTCTTAATAAGTGATTGAATAGTACTGACTGGCATTTTTAAGGCTTTGGATATCTTTTTAAATCCTTTTTCATCTTTATAAAGTTCCATTACCTTGTTACGCAGGTCTTTTGACAGTTCTTTTCTGCTCCCCATGGCTCAGTATCTAGCCTGCTCAGTGCATCCATGTGAGAGCTAACAAACTCATTGACTATTTATACACAGACACTAATTGCAATTTAAAAAGCCACAGGTGTGGAAAATTAACTTTTAACTGCCATTTAAACCTGTGTGTGTCACCTTGTGTGTCTGTAACAAGGCCAAATATTCAAGGGTATGTAAACTTTTGATCAGGGCCATTTGGGTGATTTCTATTATCATTATGATTTAAAAAGGAGCCAAACAACTATGTGATAATAAATGGCTTCATATGATTACATCCTTAAATAAAAGACAGTTTTTTTTGCACAATCAGTCATATTTTCAAAATCAATGCCAAAATTTCACAATTTCTGCCAGGGTATGCAACATTTTGAGCACTACTGTATATAGATCACCTGGGCCTTATTCTGATTTCCTTGGTGAATTTGTTAATTTTTTATCAGATCATGTAGTTACTGTAGATAGAGCTTTAATTGTTGGTGACTTCAACATTCACATAGATAATGAAAATGACACATCGGGATTAGCATTTATCGATATTCTCAACTCTCTTGGAGTCAGACAAAAATGTGACAGGACCAATTCATCGCCATAATCATTCACTAGATTTAATTCTGTCAAATGGAGTTGATGTTGATACTATAGAAATTCTACCGCAGAGCGATGACATCTCAGATCATTACCTTGTCTCTTGTATGCTGCGATCAGCTAATGTTACTCAATCTACACTATCGTTCAGGTAGAACTATTCTTTCAACCACTAAAGATAGCTTCACTAATATTCTTCCAGATTTATCTCATATATTCAGTAAGCCCCAAAGCCTTGATGAAATAAAAGAAGATATAAATACAGTCTTCTCTAGCACTCTTGATAGTGTCGCCCCACTTCGATTAAAAAAAATTAAAGAAAAAAGCCCTGCACCATGGTACAATGATCACACTCATGCTCTCAAGAGAGCAGCTCAGAAAATGGAGCGCAAGTGGAAGAATACAAAATTAGAGGTATTTCGTGGTGAATGGAAGGATAGTGTCAGAAGCTACAGACAGGCACTAAAAGCTGCTAGGTCAGCATATTTTAGCAAACTCGTATAACATAACCACAACAATCCTAGGTGTTTATTCAGTAATGTGGCTAAATTGGTTAAGAATAAAGCCTCAACTGAACCAGATATTCTGTCGCAGCACAAGAGTAATAACTTCATGAATTTCTTTACTGAAAAAAATAAAAATAATCAGAAATAACATTGGAATTATGCAATTATCTGTCACAGTACCTCAGAAAGCAGTGTCTCATAATTTTCCTCACGTGCAACTTCAATCCTTCGCTGTCATAGGTCATGAAGAGCTAACAAAACTTATCAAAACATCAAAAGCCACAACATGTATGTTAGATCCAATACCAACTAAGCTCTTAAAAGAGGTATTCCTGTAATCTCAGAATATTAACATATCAATATTATTAACTCCTTACTATCCTTAGGACATGTCCCAAGAAACTTAAAAATAGTAGTTTTCAAACCGCTTATTAAGAAGCCACAACTTGATCCTGGAGAACTGGCTAGTTCTAGACCAATGTCAAATCCCCCATTTATGTTGAAAATACTAGAAAAGGTAGTATCCTCCCAACTATGTTCATTTCTACAGAGAAATAGTATATGTGAACGATTTCAGTCAGGATTTAGGCCCCATCACAGCACAGAGACTGCACTTATCAGAGTTACAAATGACTTGCTCTTATCATCTGATCACGGCTGTATTTCACTTCTAGTGCTTTTAGATCTTAGTGCTGCATTTGACATGATAGATCACGACATTCTCTTGAATAGGCTAGAGAATTATGTTGGCACTTGTGGACTTGCATTAGCATGGTTTAGGTCCTATTTAGCAGACCGCTACCACTTTACCACTAATTTATCCTTCAACTCACAATTAGGCTGCTTTAGTTAGGTCTGCCGGAACCAGAAACCAGAAACTTTTATCATGATCTATAACTCTGCAATAAATTGAATGGCATCTATGCTAATATTATTCTATTTGTTTACCTGTCTCAACCTTGGGACTTCTATCCTGAGGTCACCAGAACAAGGACAATGCATCTATGTGAACTGCTGCAGTTAATCCAGGATGGACTTCAAAGACATTAGTCATTAAACTTACGGTTCATACAAAATCTTTGTTTAAACACTGACCCTTAACTTAGTTTAATAATTTTACACCATGACTTGCACTATACATAAGTAATATTGGCATTATATTCATGATGTTAGCCAGAGGGGAACTGGCACCCACAGTGAGCCTGGTTTTTCCCAAGGTTATTTTTCTCTATTAACCAGCATCTTATAGAGTTTTGTGTTCCTTGCCACAGTCGCCTTCAGCTTGCTCACTGGATTTCTAAATACAATTATTATTTAATTACTTATTTTTAAACACAATTCACAATCGTATTTTATCAAACTACACAATGATGACTCTAAGACATTATAGATATTACAGTTTAATTTTCTGTTAATGCATGATTTTCTGTAAAACTGCTTTGAAAAGATGTGTGTTGTGAAAGACACACACACATACACTACATAATGAATTCAGGAAACACACAACAAACTCACTGATTCCACAAATGTTTAATAAGTTTAACATATACATTATATTTGACTGATTTAAAAGTTTCCAAACCATTAACTACTAATATTAATTATTGTGAAAGAATTTATTTTTCCCCCTTTGTGAATTCTTTTCTTAATAAGGATTTTATGTGACACTATGGTTTTACCTCATAGATTTTAGCACTTCATTGTGAAAAAAATAATGACAGTTTCTGTCATTTAATCTGAGCAGTTGCTGTCTTTCATCAGCACCAGAGCTTTTTGTATTGTGATGTGATGACCTAGTATTTGAATATAATATAATATTTTCACAAAAGTAATTTCACACCTTTTTTATAATGCCTTTAAATGATAAAAAGCCTATTTAAATATGTGGCGTCTCCTGCAAGTAAATTCCCCACTTACCATCTGACAAAAGCACAAACAAAGCATGATCAAACAATGCAAAATTGATATGATTTGCTGTTTGCTGCATTCACAGTGTTTGCGGGATGCAAATGTTTTGTATGTGGTTTGGTTCTGTCAAGGGGTCTCTGTTTTCTTTGGATTGAATATGTGCTGTGCACTGGGTCCCTACATGCTGTCAAACTCTCTCCCTAAATCTGAAACTCTTTTATACCTATAGCCCCCAGCGTTCCTAACAAACACAAACAAAGAGTGCTCCAAACCCTCACAGACTTCTCCAGCGTTCATTAGGAGCAACACTTCTTCTAGTCTTATATAGTGTGGTGTTGTTGACTTGCAGCACAGAAACTTTCATTGTCACGTTTGTTATGTGAAATGTGACAAACTTGCTTTAATGGCCTGAAAAAGGCACATTTCTGTCCATTAAAAGCTGTTGTTTTTAAAACATGAGATTTTGTAAGAAGCAGAATCACTCCTGCTGCATTATCACAATGGTGTGGAGAAGAGAAAGGACACTGACCTTCTGAATTCTGAATGTCTTTACATGTGTGATATTATATGATATATGATATGATATGATATGATATGAAATGATAAACTGTCTCTATTTACCTGTTTCACATGATGTCACTGAATGACATGTTTGTGACCAAAATTCCATATATCTTCAATGTGCTGTGCTGTTGGATGTAACAAAAACCTTCGAGTTGAAAGCAGCTCTTACATTCATACAGACAGGATCATCACAGACGTTTTTAATACTGTGACTAAATCAGACCAGAAAACAACACAAAATCATTTGTAACTTCTGAATGAGAGATGCTTACGGTGATGTACCGGTGGGCGTGTTCTCGCTGGTCACACATCAGACCCGCTAAGATTAATCATGGATAAAATATCTTTAAATGTCTGCAAAAGTTCAGTTTGGCTATATTTGTACTGTCTTCAGACCTGTATGAACTTCTCCTGGGACTTGGCATAGATCAAAAGGAATTTTTGATGTTTTTCTTGATATCGTTTCTCGGTTGTTTTTCTATTCACTGGCATTGTTTTCTTCCGCTGATGGTCACAAATATGGTGGCTGCAGGGAAAAAGTGATATCACTGAAAAAGGTCAATAAGTGAACCATACAGACTTATGCATCTCTTTGAACAAAAAGTGTTTGCTAAAAAAACAACAAATGCACATTACTCTGTTCAGTTCATCACAAGCAAGAGTGCTGTTGTGTCCGTATATCAGCACAGCTATGATTCGTCGTAGGCAAAAGGCTGCAGGTAATACAGACCAATACAAATTGCAAGTGTGGCATTGCTTTTATACAATAGTTCAAAAGACCTGTAAGTAAATAGGCAAAGAAAGACTAAGGAACCTCTCAATAAATGCTCTTGTGTGTGGAACTACTTTATTACGCCACAGATTTAGGATATTACGCAGAAACAGCCAAAGCTGCCGTTGCTAGTTTGAAAGATGCACCCAAGGTTCCATTAGGGTACAACGAGCTAAAGGCTCCATGGGGTAAAAGTCTCCTTTGATTTTATTTTCTCCCAAAACACTAAATAAACACCTGTTTGACACTGTGAACCGCAAAATGTTCCTGTTCCATGAGATCTTTGCGTGTGGTGTCTAAAGGTTGATTTTGAGGCAATTTGATCTAATTTTTATTATTTTTTTAAATGTTAAAAATGTATGTAGCTAATGAAAATCCCTGAAATTAACTAATTTCTTTTGAGACAAAATACTTATTTATCATTTCAGTTTTGTTTAATGTAATTAAATCAAAGTTTTTTCAATAACTGTCCAATAAGTAAAAGGATAGTATTTGGTGTACCTTTCTACTGACTCTGAAAAACACCTGCTCATCTGTGTGAACATGCCTTAGGCATACTGTATGGAGGCATGAGGACTGCAGATGTGGCCAGGGCAATAAATTGCAATGTCCGTACAGTGAGACACCTAAGACAGTGCTACAGGGAGACAGGAAGGACAGCTGATCGTCCTCGCAGCGGCAGACCACGTGTAACAACACCTGCACAGGATCGGTACATCCGAATATCACACCTGCGGGACAGGTACAGGATGGCAACAACAACTGCCCGAGTTACACCAGGAAAACACAATCCCTCCATCAGTGCTCAGACTGTCCACAATAGGCTGAGAGAGGCTGGACTGAGGCTTGTAGGCCTGTTGTAAGGCAGGTCTTTACCAGACATCACCTGCAACAATGTCACCTATGGGCACAAACCCACCTTCGCTGGACCAGACAGGACTGGCAAGAAGTGCTCTTCACTGACGATTCACGGTTTTGTCTCACCAGGGGTGATGGTCAGACTTGCGTTTATCATCGAAGGAATGAGCATTACACCAAGGCCTGTACTCTGGAGCGGGATCGATCTGTCATAGTCTGGGGCGGTGTGTCACAGCATCATCGGACTGAGCTTGTTGTCATTGCAGGCAATCTCAATGCTGTGCATTACAGGGAAGACATCCTCCTCCCTCATGTGGTACCCTTCCTGCAGGCACATCCTGACATGACCCTCCAGCATGACAATGCCACCAGCCACACTGCTCGTTCTGTATGTGATTTCCTGCAAGATAGGAATGTCAGTGTTCTGCCATGGCCAGCGAAGAGCCCGGATCTCAATCCCATTGAGCACATCTGGGACCTGTTGGATCGGAGGGTGAGGGCTAAGGCCATTCCCCCCAGAAATGTCCGGGAACTTGCAAGTGCCTTGGTGGAAGAGTGTGGTAACATCTCACAGCAAGAACTGGCAAATCTGGTGCGGTCCATCAGGAGGAGATGCACTGCAGTACTTAATGCAGCTGGTGGCCAAACCAGTTACTGTTACTTTTGATTTTGACCCCGCCTTTGTTCAGGGACACATTGTTCCATTTCTGTTAGTCACATGTCTCAGTTTATATCTTAGCTGTTGAATCTTTTTATGTTCATACAAATATTTGTTGGCCTCATGTATTCAGATAGAAGACAAAGGCAGGCCTAACCCAGTCGCAAAACCTAACTGAGGCCCACATACCAAGTCATAAATCTTACTGATAAAAATCATGCCAAAATCAAACAAAGGGAGTCCAAAACAGGCTACAAATCCCATGAAGCCTTGCTCACTAAAGGATCGAACTCTCAACTCCTATTGGATGAGGCACACGACAGAACGCACCTCAACCATGACATCATTCAGGAGTAGAAATGCCTCTGAAATGCTTCTGGGATTTGCTTCCAGCAACTTTGCTCGCCGTGCATAGACGCAGCTCATCGCTGCTCTCAGGTGTAGCCTCGTGGCACAAGGAAGTAACATCCGACTTGAAACTGTGGCCATACAATCTCCATCTCGCTGGACGAGTTGAGATTACTCTGTGTTCCACCGAACCCCCGACAGATCAAGGAAACGGCCTCCCATCATCACCCGCGCCTCGAGGAACCGAGTCGGAGTTAAAGGACGGATGAACACACGTTCTACGTCCTCATACGATTCAAGTAAGAGGTTTACATCTGGGCAGAGATAGAATATTATAGTGTGTTATTCTTGTGTATCAAGGTTATTGCTTGTACAGTTTATGGACCACCGAGTCCGCTCATTGCGGCTAATACTCAAGGTATTAATTATCACGAATGAGATCTGCTTTGTTGTAGTCCAACCACATTGGACTTTTGTGCATTTCCGCCATCGCAGGTGAGACCGGCACACTGAGTTTATCCATTAAAGAATCAAAGACCGCGGGACGGTTTACGAGCCGTCCACCGCATCTCTGAGTGATAAACTAACAGCTGCTTTCTCTCCCACGATCGCGAAATTGGCTTTGGGGCTGTCACTTTATTCTCTCTCTCTCTCTCTCTCGTACTAACCACACACACGCAACCACTCACAATCATTCTCGCACACATTTTTGGCTAGTAGATAGCTTTGTGATAAAGCTCAGCTTTGTCCTTAAGCTATCGTACAAGCGGATACACGCGGTAAACAGGTAGACGCCATTGACTGGTTTCTCTCCGCCCACATTCGCGGCCATATTCTCTGGCCGGAAGTCTCACGTGACATACTCTCCACGAGAATCACGTCCGCCATTTTGTGCTCCTTACACACACACACTCTCTCTCTCTCACACACACCCTCATGTGTTATAGGCTTATTTTGGTTACCATATCTAATCATATCACTGTTTAGTTTGTAGTTGTAAGTCGGAAGTTTATTGACTGCATTGTATTAATTATTAATTGATATTACTGCATAAATAAACTTTGTATATTTCAAAGAGAAGTGTTTTGGTTTGTTTTGCATACACCTGTGTCACATGCTGACGGGATGTCAGTGCTCGGATTCAAGCCTTCATTCACTGTTTTTTTTTCTTCGAAAATTGATATTCTTCGGATGCCAATTTTCCTAAGAAAACAATCTAATATTGAGACTGTTATACTATCTGGTTATTAGTCCCTGATTCCAGGGTGGTGCCCCAGCAATATTAATCCTTATCAATATTCTATTGATTTTTGATAATTGATAATTATCTTTGATGATTATTGAATTTGAAGGATCAGTAAGCTAGTGTTAATTTTAATTAATGTTTCATTGATGTTAATGATTAGTGATTATCTTTGATAATTGTTGATTTAAAGGATTAAAAAAAAGCTAACATTGATTCTCATCAATGTTCTGTTAATTTTAATAATTAATAATTACCTTTGATAATTATTAATTATTGCTAATAACCAAACCCGCTCCTAAACATAGTGCACTACATTTACTGGAGCCCCATATGAGGTTTTAATGAGTTAGATTTAATTAATTAATTTAAATAATAATTAATAACTAAATAAATAATTATCAATTATTTCTGATAGTAACACTGATCTAAACAACCAGTAAAGCCCTTCATATTTACACGTTAAGTTTGCTGAAATTAAAAGCAGTTGAAAGTGAGAGGATGTTTATTTTTTTGCTGAGTTTATATATATCATCCTCATTCCCTATTATGCCTATCGGCATGTAGGACAGCAACAAAAGCCTGCCATTGCTGTTTGTTCTGGGCTAGCCGTTGTACTGCATGGTCCCCCAAGGTCTGGTTCAAGGCCTTCATCTCGCTCTCCACTGTTCTGCGCCAGGTGTTTTTTGGTTGGCATCTTTTGCGTTTCCCTTCTGGTGTCCAGTGAAGGCCAGTTTTGGAGATGTCTCTTTGTTCTTTCCTGGAGACGTGTCCAATCCATCTCCAACGTCTTCTGGTGATTATGGTGTCCATGCACTCTTGATTGCATCGAATGATGAGCTGTTGGTTGTTAATGGTGTTGGGTCAAAAGATCCACAATATTCTTCTGAAGTTTTTTGTGTGAAACATTGACAGTTTGGATAAATCGCTCTCTGTCATTCTCCAGCATTCTGAGCCATACAGCAGGGTGGAAAGAACACAGCGCTGGTATATTCTAATCTTGGTTTTGGGGCTATATTGTGTGGACTTCCATTTGTAGTTCAGCCATTGGAATGTGTTTCTAGTGTTGTTGAGGCAGCTCTTGATGTCACTACCTGCTCCTCCATCATTCCTTACAATGCTGCCGAGGTAAGTGAATTCTTCAGTTGTGGGTAGGTCTTTTCCATCAAGTTGAATTGATGAGGGATTTGGGATGTTCAATGTCATCACCTCCATCTGCTCCATCACATCCTATCTGCTGTGAGAATGTGGTAAGTCGGGATGTTTTCTCCTGCATATGCTGGTGAGAATGAGACCGCAGTGCCAGGTCATGTGAAAAATCCAGATCTTCCAGTGTTGAGAAGGGAGTCCATCTTATATCTCGTGGCTGGTTCTCAGTTGTTTGTCTCATAACGCAGTCAATAGCCAAGTTGAAAAGCAGTGCTGACATTACGCACACTTGTCTTACCCCTGTCTTGACTTCAAAGTTGTGGTCGCTATTTCCCACCTTGGCATAGAATCTCCTGATGAGGGTGACCAGCTGCTGTGGGATCCCATATGCCAAAAACTGTCTCTGTGGATGCTGTTGAAGGCCTTTTCTACAAAGTTGATGTCTATTTATATATTTATTTATATTTGATATTATATATATATATATATATATATATATATATATATATATATATATATATATACAGGTGCATCTCAATAAATTAGAATGTCGTGGAAAAGTTCATTTATTTCAGTAATTCAACTCAAATTGTGAAACTCGTGTATTAAATAAATTCAATGCACACAGACTGAAGTAGTTTAAGTCTTTGGTTCTTTTAATTGTGATGATTTTGGCTCACATTTAACAAAAACCCACCAATTCACTATCTCAAAAAATTAGAATACATAAGACCAATAAGAAAAACATTTTTAGTGAATTGTTGGCCTTTTGGAAAGTATGTTCATTTACTGTATATGTACTCAATACTTGGTAGGGGCTCCTTTTGCTTTAATTACTGCCTCAATTTGGCGTGGCATGGAGGTGATCAGTTTGTGGCACTGCTGAGGTGGTATGGAAGCCCAGGTTTCTTTGACAGTGGCCTTCAGCTCATCTGCATTTTTTGGTCTCTTGTTTCTCATTTTCCTCTTGACAATACCCCATAGATTCTCTATGGGGTTCAGGTCTGGTGAGTTTGCTGGCCAGTCAAGCACACCAACACCATGGTCATTTAACCAACTTTTGGTGCTTTTGGCAGTGTGGGCAGGTGCCAAATCCTGCTGGAAAATGAAATCAGCATCTTTAAAAAGCTGGTCAGCAGAAGGAAGCATGAAGTGCTCCAAAATTTCTTGGTAAATGGGTGCAGTGACTTTGGTTTTCAAAAAACACAATGGACCAACACCAGCAGATGACATTGCACCCCAAATCATCACAGACTGTGGAAACTTAACACTGGACTTCAAGCAACTTGGGCTATGAGCTTCTCCACCCTTCCTCCAGACTCTAGGACCTTGGTTTCCAAATGAAATACAAAACTTGCTCTCATCTGAAAAGAGGACTTTGGAACACTGGGCAACAGTCCAGTTCTTCTTCTCCTTAGCCCAGGTAAGACGCCTTTGACGTTGTCTGTGGTTCAGGAGTGGCTTAACAAGAGGAATACGACAACTGTAGCCAAATTCCTTGACACGTCTGTGTGTGGTGGCTCTTGATGCCTTGACCCCAGCCTCAGTCCATTCCTTGTGAAGTTCACCCAAATTCTTGAATCAATTTTGCTTGACAATCATAAGGCTGCGGTTCTCTCGGTTGGTTGTGCATCTTTTTCTTCCACACTTTTTCCTTCCACTCAACTTTCTGTTAACATGCTTGGATACAGCACTCTGTGAACAGCCAGCTTCTTTGGCAATGAATGTTTGTGGCTTACCCTCCTTGTGAAGGGTGTCAATGATTGTCTTCTGGACAACTGTCAGATCAGCAGTCTTCCCCATGATTGTGTAGCCTAGTGAACCAAACTGAGAGACCATTTTGAAGGCTCAGGAAACCTTTGCAGGTGTTTTGAGTTGATTAGCTGATTGGCATGTCAAAATATTCTAATTTTTTGAGATAGTGAATTGGTGGGTTTTTGTTAAATGTGAGCCAAAATCATCACAATTAAAAGAACCAAAGACTTAAACTACTTCAGTCTGTGTGCATTGAATTTATTTAATACACGAGTTTCACAGTTTGAGTTGGATTACTGAAATAAATGAACTTTTCCACGACATTCTAATTTATTGAGATGCACCTGTATATACTTATATATACTGTATATTTAACAAACTTGGGCTATTATTGAATATTTAGAATATGATCAAATTTAAAACAATTATTTTCCTTAATAATTTATAATAACAGCAATGAAATTGCCTTGCCCGGCCCTTTAAATGCATGCCCCTATGGGTGTGTGCACCTCCCAGGGGAAACGTGCAGCCCACCCCGAAGTAAGTGAGAGTGCTGGAATGACAGAAACTTTGCAGACAACTTGGCAACTGAAGAATGAACTATGTCAATAAAAGGTCAAATGAATACAAATTGTATATTGTCATCATTTGAGATTGTTAATTACAAATGGGAGTATTGATGGAACGTAGTGTGATATCCGTGGATATGTGCACCCAGGGGCATAGAATATCAAAATCCACAAAAGGATGTAAATCCTTTTCCTACTTGGCTCCTAAACTATGAAATAGCCTTCCTAGCATTGTTTGGGACTCTGAAAGACACACTCTCCCAGTTTAAGTCTAAACTAAAGACTCATCTCTTCAGCCAGGCGTACACCTACAGTAATTTATCTCTCAACCCATAGATATGCTGCATTAGTCAGGTCTGCCGGAACCGGAAACACTTCTCATATTATATCACTCTGCTTTAAAGGGAATGGCATCTATGCTAATATTGTTCTATTTGTTTCCCTCTCAACCTCGGTATACATATCCCGAGGATACCAGAGCCTGCCAGATCCAACTCCGGTCCTACCCAATGTCCTACTCCCACTGCTATGTGTCGCTGAGTGATGACTACTGACTGCAGCATATGCCAGCCAGACATCACTTCAGTCTATTACAATGGACTTCACAGTGGATGAACTGCTGCCAACTCCAACCATAAGACATAAGAGTCCTTCACTGACCACTGCCTGAACCTCAGACTCAGGATAGACTTCACTGGAAATTAATTGCCACAAGCCTCCAGCCAGACTGCAAAGCACCTCACTGACCACTGCCTGCATCATCTTGGTCATAGGATGGACTACACTCTCTTAAAATGGAATGCATAGGCAATAGATTATTGCCAACTAAAGCCTTTATCAGCCATAAAACAAATTACAGTGCTTCTATGTGCAGTTCCACAGTTAATTCAGGATGGACTTTACTCATTAATCTTACAGTTCATACAAAATCCTTTTGTTTAAACACTGGCCACCAACATCTACTCAGTGTACTAATTTAAACCAAGACTTGTACTACACATACTGTTTATAACTAATATTGGCATTATATTCATGCTGTTTAGCCACAGTCGTCTTTGGCTTGCTCACTGGGGGTCTAAAGACAAATAATATTTTTAAGGCATTATCTACAATAATTTTTATCAAAATGCACAATGAAAACTTTAAGATATTACAGACCTTTCTTTTTATAGACACATCACTTTGAGACAATGTGTGTTGTGAAAAGCGCTAATTAAAAAAAAAAAAATGACGACTTGAAATGATAGGTATGGATGAGAAACAGATCAATATTTAAGGCCTTTTTTTTTTTACTTTAAATTCTTCTACCTGCCCAGTAGGTGGCGATATGCATGAAGAATGTGAATTGCCAAAAACAAAAAAAGAAGAATGTGAAAGTGGAGACTGATAATAAAAAAGTACTAAAATATTGATCTGTTTCTCACCCACATTTATCATATCGCTTCTGAAGATATTTAACCACTGGAGTTACTTTTATGCTGCCTTTATGTGCATGTTGGAGCTTCAAAATGTTGGTACTAAAAATCTTCGTTTTTGTTCAGCAGGAGAATGAAAGTCATACCCATCTGGGATGGCATATGGGTGAGTAAATGATGAGTGAATTTTTTTATTAATTTTTGGGTGAACTATACCTTTAAGGGACCGAGCGATGCTCTTTCCTTCAGTCAAAAAATCCTGATGAAATGGTGCTGCTTTCTGATTTATATGCTTGTGATGACACACATATTGTGTGGAGTGCCAGCGCCATCTGCCAATAAAGTTGGCGTGATTCCATTTGGCTTAAGAGACCATCACTCCTGGGAGGAGTTCCCATACTGTCAGTTACTGACACTGACCAAACTACTTCCCTCCTTTCAGGGAACCAAGGTTACAGTCATAACCAAGATGTTTAAAACTCCTGTTCCCTGCATAAGGGAATAAGACACTGCAGCTGACACTATGGGAACTCTGTCAGGAGAGACTATTACTAAAGCCTTAATAGAATCACACCAATTCATTGGCAGATGGCTCAGCGCCATTTTAATTAGATTACCTACCGAAGGGAAGAGAGCACGACCATAGGCAGCAAGGAAAACAGTAGTGTGGCAAAGCTACACAGTGCCTCATTCCTTTGTTCAGGAAAAGTGGAATGTGGTCTACTTAAGATAGGTAGGGTGAAATGTTGGAGACATAGTGGCAGTGCCAGACCTCCCTATACTCAAACTATGCAAGTTGCATAGAGTTTCCAACCACCAAGGGACCTATATGCTGTCAAAGATGTTAAAAGAAGCCTAGTATTGTTTTTTTGTCATCCAAACATAACAGAAAATAGTTTCTGTAACAAATAACATGCAAATATCAATGTAATTGTAGCTTCAAAGGCTACGCGTATTTCACCTATTAAGTCAGTGATGCAGTGCAGAGGTAGAGTGTGAAAACAGGAGGCGAGCCACATCAAGTTCAGTTATGTGTGTGCGTACATTCAAAAAAGTAAGTCATTTATTGCTAATAGCCTTTTGATGGCCTTTCTTCTATAAAACACAAAACATGTTAAACCGAATGTTTGATCTGAAATGTAGGTGGCGCTCTAACGTATTTTAACCCTCACAGATTTACTGGTCCATATACCTTATTAATGCTAGGGCCATCTTTGATTTGTAATATAATGACAACGAGGCTGTGAGGGATAGACTTACAGTCTCTTCAATGGGCTGTACTGCAGTTTAAAGTGTTTTTGGATCATTCTGCGGACAAAACATTGTATACTGGATGTTCTTGGACAGATATTTTATCAAAGAACTCCAGACAACATGAGTTGTGGAAAATCAGATGTGACCTACAGAGATGGTAAGTCTATCCCTCACAGCCTCATTGTCATTCCTATTAAAAATCAAAGATGGCGCTAGTGTGAATAAGGTCTATGGCCCAGCAAATCTGTGAGGGCTAAAATACGTTAGAGCGCCATCTACATTTCAGATCTGTATATTGTGAGAAAATATCTTTTTTCTAGTTAGTTCTCAGTGCGAGAATGGTGAGCTTTTAAATTTGCCAAAAATGCATCAGAGTTTAACGAGTTAAATGTCTTATTAAATGCATGTT
The DNA here is from genome assembly GCF_019703515.2 of Myxocyprinus asiaticus. Classification (NCBI taxonomy): domain Eukaryota; kingdom Metazoa; phylum Chordata; class Actinopteri; order Cypriniformes; family Catostomidae; genus Myxocyprinus; species Myxocyprinus asiaticus. The sequence goes on along the minus strand of NC_059348.1, from coordinate 3,295,350 downwards.
GGCACGGTTGTTTTTGCCAGTATTATTTTTAGGAAAAAGTCAAAGGCAACAAAATTGCAAAAAGACATTTTATTAAAAGCTATCCACTGATACAAAGTCTGACAATTTCAATGAGACTTCACTTTCAAAGATTATTTCTATATATAACGGTCACATTCCACACAAAGCAGTATTTTCATGATTGACATACAAGTCATTACAGTACCAGACGGTTTCATCAATGGAACTTCCCAGCCTCAAAAAAAAAAAAAAAAAAAAAAAGATCAAATACAGTCATTAAGTACTGGACAACACCTGGACTCAGCCTGAGCTCTATTTCATAAAGCATAAAATACTTTTAAACATCATAGCATGGTTTTGAACCTGAAATGTAAAAACATTTCCTTCAGCAGCCTTCAGCATTATTGCTTCTCTGATATTGGCAGAAGGGGCTTGGAAATCACATGATGCACTTTATTAGAGAAACAAAACACATTCTGTAGGTTATGAGCATTGCTGTGTGTCTGCATGTTATTTTCACTGGTTTTTCTGTAAATAAGGCAGCTGTATCATTTAAGGCATTGCTGCTATGAGATGGCTTCTTTGTGAAACTCAAAAATGCTGATAAATGTTGACAGGAAATTCTGTTTTACTTTCCTAATGCTGTGAAGTGACTATTCACATTTAGACCATCTGTGCTGAGAATCAAGCCAATCACTATTGAGTTTGTGGCCACATTTAGAGTTCAGTCTGCAAGAGCGGGGAAGTTTCCGCTCTTCACAGGTGATGTACAGGGAGTTTAAAAGACAGCACAAGCCCTTTAGGTCACACACAGCAAACGACAGGACACACTCCGACTGGAAGTCAAGCACTCTGAATTTACTGCTGGTAATTTCCATACTGACCCTGTGAGGAAAGACACACACAAGTCAATATCCTGTTTTTCATGTTCCAACATTTGAAATGTGCTCACTAGTTTAAGACATCTGAAGTATTTTGTCAACATGAAACAGCATTTGTGACCCATTGTACTAACATAATGGGATGTATTTCAGAGTCAAACAATATATTTAAAAAGACTTTGACATTTTATCCAAGAGGAATTGACTGAATGCTGAAAAATGGGTGCTCCATACCAAAATGAATAGGTGAATGGGAGCATGCAGTGGATTGTGGAGGACTACTCTCCTCCTGAAACATAGCCGTTACACACTTTTGAGGTGGCTTTTTGACTGAGACATTCATTCTACAGAGCATTTCTACGTATCCCAATGCTAATGTATTTTTAATTTTTTCCAAATCTATCCTTATTTGCTATTGATACTGTAACCCTAGTTCAAATTTACCAGCATTAAATTACTGCTTTAACTATTAGCAAGATTTTAGAAAGGCTGCATTACAAACCACATGGTTGCACGATTATGATAAAAAAACAACCAAAAACATACTTGTCTACTATTGCCTTTTTAAAAAAAAAAAATATGTCGATTAACAGATGTTACATTAAATACACATTTTTTTCACCTTCAAGCCATATTCTTTATGTAGGCTACACGTCCAAACAAGTGGAGAACTGTTAAGATGAATTACTTTATTACTGTAAATCAACTTAACATTGGTAGTAGCATGACAAAGTAAGCTGTAATACATTTTTTTCTATAAATTGTGCAAAGAAAGCAAAGCAACAATATTAAAACTCTTCCATTATAATGACTGAAGCTGTCACTCACTGCAGTTTTACACTGTTTAAGCTCACTGATGTCCACACAGTGTTCTGCACTCTCACAAATGTTCTATAAATGAAGCGGTGTTATCAACACAATCAATCAATTATTTACACTGAGTCTATGCTTTGATTTTAATGGGAGCAATCTAGTTTTCACGTTGATAGTTTTCAGTGCATTTACCATCTACATTGCAAGCGAACAGTGCAACATGTAACGAATCCAAAATAAATCCAAATTAGCGACGATGCTTTTCATCGGTAATTTGGATTTCAGATCCGATAAGTACACAAATGCACCATTGTGAGTAAAGAAACATAAATACAGATCTAAACCAAGACCAACCAAGCTACTGTACAGCATTCCTCCTCACTTGTAAACAGCGTTGCTCTTCCAGCAGTTCTTGCGTGTTTCAAATGCCAATACCATTACGTCACACGTGCATACCGCTGCTGAACGGAAGTATAACCTCCTCGCGGTCGCTATAATGTGGTTCGTTATCGATGGGGTGCGTGGCGAGTTGAGCGCGGATGCCGCGGTGGATGGCGTGAAGCCTCCACACACGCTATGCAACGTACAATGTAGGTGAAAAAATCAAAATAAAAAATAATCTTTTTCACACCAAAAGAGATCGTATCACTTTAGAAGACATTAACAGCTGGAGTCATATGGATGAAGTTCATGCTGACTGTCTGTGATTTGTGGTGCTTCAAAAGAGAAATCTCCATTCAATTGCATTTTTAGGACCTACTAAGCTAAGATATTTTTCTATTTTTCATCAAATGTGTTCTGGTGAAGAAAGTCAGTCATACACACCTGGGATATCACAAGGGTGAGTAAATAATGAGAGAATTTTCATTTTTGGGTGAACTATCCCTTTAACAGGTCACATAGCTCAGTCATAATGAAGCTTATTTAAAAGGGTTGAAGTAATTTAGTTACTAAATTAGTTACATTGGTCTCCATTACTGATTCTTATTAAAATAGACAATATTTGTGATTAAGCCACCTCTCAGTAGAAGAAAATTATTTATTCCTCAAAAAATGTGTTGTGTAATTTGAATTCACTTTGTAAGGCCCATGAATAAACTCTAGATTAATCGATCATCATGAAGTGCTGAGTCCGTTCATGTTTTGTGAGTGGAAATGTTTTTCACCTGGTCAAATGAATAAGGGCGCTGTGGCTGTCCCTGTGGTGGTCCGGGCTGTGGTGGTCTGTAGGCTGAATACTGCTGCCCTTGACTCTGGGGGTAGTTTGGGTACTGACCTGGAGCACCCTGAGACGAACCTGTTATTTCACATTCACAACACTGTAATAAATGATCCTCAATTAATCAAATTCACATCAATAATTATTATTGTTATTGGACTTTAGTAGATTAATCAATGACCTTACTCTTCCTCCACACACATATAAAATTCAATAAACAGATCACAAAGCTATTTGTATGTTCAGCTCAAACGTTTGATATTCAGTGAAGAAAGTGGCTAATTACTATTTATTCTTGATAAATTTAGAACATCAGTTTTCTAACCTACACTGCAAGGGTAAACTTTTCCTTTATTCCTGCATTTAGAAGTGTGATTAGCCTTAAGTCAAAGAGTTTGTTGTACGTCTTCACATAAAACTGACATTTATCAAAATGTTTACATGGATTTATAGACTAATAGAAAGTCCCTACATAGCCCCTTCCCCTCAAATGGGCAAATCACGTAAATTAAATATTTTTAATTCAATATGACAAACTGCACCATATACAAAAGGCAATGTGTTTGCACATATGGTTTACACTGCTTTTAATCCTGGGTTATGAAGTCCTGCATTAGCAGTATTAACCCTAAACTGCAAAACTAGTAGTGCTTGAATGTTACAGCGTGTCGTTTAGAAACCGAAAACCAATCATAACATCTCTGTTTGCTTCATTAAATATGAACACTTGTTTTAAAACAGATTGTCCACAACAAAGTGATTTCACTCCATCAGTGTCCACCTGTTGAGAAACCTGTGTCAGGTTTATAAACAACTGCACATTCGTCGTCTTTATCAGCTAAAATACTCTGATGCTCTGACCAGCCAGCCAGAGTGTACATGATTCAAATCTGAACTCTCAAAGAAATTCTCAGCCTGGTTCAAAGAGTTTACATCTCGAGATGCACGCGATGTTTTCATACATTAATCTGTGAAAGTGATCTAATTCATACCGTATCCCTGTGGTTGTCCAGGATAACCCTGCTGTGCGGTGTACTGCTGCTGTGGTGGGTAACCCTGCTGCTGCGCTGGACCCTGCTGATACGCCTCCTGCTGCTGACCATACTGCGTGTTTCCTATGGAAACACCACAAACATTCATTGAGCCGAGTGAGCCATGAAACTTAAGCAAAACTACCTGCTAAGTAAAATGTACTGAATGTGTTTGCACAAACTCCAGCTGACGTTTTGTGTTATGGACGATACTGATGTCCTCCTGCACAACATTTAGTCTGGGAAGACTGTTCTTCAACACATCACTGGCATAATGCAACACTAATGCTAAAGAAGCTTGACTTGCTGTCATAGAGTTATGACATTCTGGTGGAGAATTTCCTGGTACCACTTGAATTTGACTGATCATGTCAAGCTGATGCGATCACACTTCCTCCATTATACTGCACAGCTGACAAAAGCTTCTGTAGCAGTAAACTCACCTACACACACTTCAGTGAGTTTCTCTAAAGGTTGTCTCCCCTTTCTAAAGGTAAACTCAAGAACACACTATTAAATGCAAGAATTGGTGTTAAAGCCTTAGCTTTAATGCTAGGTTTCTCTGCAAGTACTTGAGAAGCTGTATGTTTTACACTTATGGTTGCCAAGCGCTCATCTCTTAGATATTGAGACAAGGGAATGATGTCGTACCCTCTGGCGCCCCCTGTCCTCCATGACTGTATTGTTCTGCATAGTATTCATCCTGACCGGGGTACTGCTGAGGTGGTCCTAAAAACATACACACGGCTTTAGACAAACCTGGGGCCTGTACCACGAAGCCGGATTAGGTGTCTAGCCAGGTAAGTTTTAGCTAAGTGTGAGCCAAAGCTGGGATTTTGGAACCACAATGGTGGATCGGTTATAACTTGCAACCCTCAGGTGGGCTCCTCTGGAGCAGGTTTTATTCTGGGTAACAGATCAAAAACAGATACTGAATCTATCAGCTGTGAGCAATTTGACAGATCTATGACGCAATAAAATAACTCAATAACCCAATTTAAAGTGCACTTCACAGAAATAATTTTTAAAATCCACCTAACCCTACCCCTTACCCTAACCTAACTAGGGATGGGCATTTTGGTAATCCTTCAGTCCTACATTCTTCACTTTCACACATTATGTAAAGGCTCTCCGATAAAACCCACAAGCCCTTATTTCGCATGAAGGAAAACATTTCAGATTCTCCATGTAATAGAAAATATGTTTCTTTATCTATCATCTCCACAGAAATGGGGGAAGCGTCTCCTCCTGCATATATGAACCAAGAACATAACGCAAACGTTAAATTAAAGTGAAACTATCAAAATCCTTGCTTGTATTTCACTGGACTTTGGCGTGAACCTCTGCAAACTGTGCCGCATCAGGGCGCTTCAAAGCGGTTTATCTTTACGCACTGCTCTGCTATGAGTGCGGCTTGTCCGCAGTTCATTTGGAGTGCTCATATATGACAAGAACGGAAAACGACACAAAAACGTGTCATGGTAATCATGGTATTTCTTTATTTGCTTAAAATTCCCTTTTTTGGGCAGTAAAATGTGATTGGAATATGAAGTACACAATAAACACGGTTAGATCAAATAATTCGCAGACAGGCGATTATGTAATGCAACTTTGTATGGCAAGCCTCAAGGAACTTATGTCATAATGAAATGCAAAGCGGACTGGTAACTCTCCCGTTTTCACATCGGACTAGGGCTGAAACGATAAGTCGACGTTATCGACAATGTCGACAATAATGTTCGTTGTCGAATAGTCATTTGATCTTAACATAACATAAGATCATATGAAACTCTAATGATTGCACACAAGAGCAGCACTGCAGCTCGCACCTGACTGAGGAGAGGAAGAAAACAAATCTCACAGTCCAGACGCACTCTAAACTTTCCAAACAGCTTCAGGTGATGTAGATCGCAAAGTATGAGGGAATTATAATGCAAAAATACAAAATAAGTAAATACAGAAGCACACTTGTTGTGGAATAAGCAGAGCCGGAACTAACGCTCAGCTTAAGCAAAACTTGCGTGTCGAGCGTCTTTAAAGGAAACACGCACTCGAGGGATGAGCGTCCCGCCGGGGCGTTACATTTTTAATGCAGTTCTATTTAATGCGTTATAGCTTTATTAAAGTTAAAATAATAAGGAAACTGGCATTTCTCTGTGCGGTCAGCGCCTCTTCTATGAGTTGCCCGATCTAAGGGGGAGAGATTGAAACTGCACCCGGCTGAGGTACACTCTGTTGCGGGGACGCTCATCCCTCGAGTGCGTGCGTTCAATGCAGCTAGATTATAACGCGATGGCAATTTACTGAATCATAATATATGTCACTGTGCATTTCTTATCGTGAAGAAAATTGGCTAAACGCAGCTTTATTAATAAGAGAGAGTTTGTTTTTTTGTGAGTTAAAGATGGATTGAATTGAACAAAAAGGTGAGAGTGGGTAGTCTTCACCCCATTATACACTGCAAAAAAATAAATTTTTTATTTGTTTTTGTTTTGGCTTGTTTTCCAATATAAATATCTAAAACTCCTTTAAAACAACGTACATTTACTTTAACAGCTATACTGCAGAAGAATTTTTTTTATTATCTGAGAATGTTGAATATAATATTAAAAATACAAATATTTTAAAATATCTAAAAATCCTTTAAAAAAGATGCATTCACCTGAGAAGCAGCATATAAGATGTTTAGACTTGCTTTTAGAGAATAGATCTTGAATATAAGTGTATTTTGTCTTTACTGCACTCGCAGAGGTATAACCAAGTTAAAAAATACACGTATATACAAAATACATTTATATTTAAGATACATTCTCTTAAAGCAAGTCTAAATATCTTATATGTTACTTCTCAAGTAAATGTATCTTGTTTTAAGGATTTTTAGACAATTTTAAATGGAAAAAAAGTCAAATACACTTGATAACAATAGGATTTTTTGTAGTGAAATCTTTACTGAATTAAACATAATAAAAGTATTTTTTCCCTTTAATTCAGTGAATGTCATTTAGAGGTATTTTTAAAAGATGATTTTGTCCTCTTTATTGTTAGCAAGCACGTTTAATACAACCTTTTAAGTCGGGGCACAAGCTCGGTTTCGAGCTAATGATTAATCGTTGCAATAATCGCCCGAATAGTCGAATAATAGTTCTAATAATCGTTAGATTAGTCGATTATCAAAATAATCGTTAGTTTCAGCCCTACATCGGACAAATCAAATCGAACCACAAAAGGACCCACAAACGAACCATACGCAGACCACCTCCTGAAGTTGGCTTTTGGGTCCTTTTAGGGAGGTCTGAGATCATTTATTTTGTTCACATATACACGTTATACTGCTCTGAGAGCGCTTGGAGTGCTCAAACAAACTAGTTGTAAAAAAATGCCCTTATACTCTCTTTTGATTATCATAAACCCGTACAACAAATGCTAGCATTGCAGCAGCATTTATCACTTTGGTTGCTATGAGACGTCTGTTGACAATCAAGGTATTGCTGAAAATCCCAACGTAATCAATCTCGAAATTAAAAATAAGGTCCCTCTTTGACATATTTGGGTATAGTTGTCACTAGATTTCGAAAAGTCACATCTTGCGTTTTCATGATCGATAATTACGGTCACTTTAGGGTACTCGTGCCCATCCCATGATCCTACAGTACTTCACTTGAAGTTGGAGTTAAACATTGGTGCACCAAATACAGGTGCATCTCAATAAATTAGAATGTCGTGGAAAAGTTCATTTATTTCAGTAATTCAACTCAAATTGTGAAAGTCGTGTATTAAATAAATTCAATGCACACAGACTGAAGTAGTTTAAGTCTTTGGTTCTTTTAATTGTGATGATTTTGGCTCACATTTAACAAAAACCCACCAATTCACTATCTCAAAAAATTAGAATACATCATAAGACCAATAAAAAAAACATTTTTAGTGAATTGTTGGCCTTCTGGAAAGCATGTTCATTTACTGTATATGTACTCAATACTTGGTAGGGGCTCCTTTTGCTTTAATTACTGCCTCAATTCGCCGTGGCATGGAGGTGATCGGTTTGTGGCACTGCTGAGGTGGTATGGAAGCCCAGGTTTCTTTGACAGTGGCCTTCAGCTCATCTGCATTTTTTGGTCTCTTGTTTCTCATTTTCCTCTTGACAATACCCCATAGATTCTCTATGGGGTTCAGGTCTGGTGAGTTTGCTGGCCAGTCAAGCACACCAACACCATGGTCATTTAACCAACTTTTGGTGCTTTTGGCAGTGTGGGCAGGTGCCAAATCCTGCTGGAAAATGAAATCAGCATCTTTAAAAAGCTGGTCAGCAGAAGGAAGCATGAAGTGCTCCAAAATTTCTTGGTAAACGGGTGCAGTGACTTTGGTTTTCAAAAAACACAATGGACCAACACCAGCAGAAGACATTGCACCTCAAATCATCACAGACTGTGGAAACTTAACACTGGACTTCAAGCAACTTGGGCTATGAGCTTCTCCACCCTTCCTCCAGACTCTAGGACCTTGGTTTCCAAATGAAATACAAAACTTGCTCTCATCTGAAAAGAGGACTTTGGAACACTGGGCAACAGTCCAGTTCTTCTTCTCCTTAGCCCAGGTAAGATGCCTCTGACGTTGTCTGTGGTTCAGGAGTGGCTTAACAAGAGGAATACGACAACTGTAGCCAAATTCCTTGACATGTCTGTGTGTGGTGGCTCTTGATGCCTTGACCCCAGCCTCAGTCCATTCCTTGTGAAGTTCACCCAAATTCTTGAATCGATTTTGCTTGACAATCCTCATAAAGCTGCTGTTCTCTTGGTTGGTTGTGCATCTTTTTCTTCCACACTTTTTCCTTCCACTCAACTTTCTGTTAACATGCTTGGATACAGCACTCTGTGAACAGCCAGCTTCTTTGGCAATGAAAGTTTGTGGCTTACCCTCCTTGTGAAGGGTGTCAATGATTGTCTTCTGGACAACTGTCAGATCAGCAGTCTTCCCCATGATTGTGTAGCCTAGTGAACCAAACTGAGAGACCATTTTGAAGGCTCAGGAAACCTTTGCAGGTGTTTTGAGTTGATTAGCTGATTGGCATGTCACCATATTCTAATTTTTTGAGATGGGTTTTTGTTAAATGTGAGCCAAAATCATCACAATTAAAAGAACCAAAGACTTAAACTACTTAAGTCTGTGTGCATTGAATTTATTTAATACACGAGTTTCACAATTTGAGTTGAATTACTGAAATAAATGAACTTTTCCACGACATTCTAATTTATTGAGATGCACCTGTATGTCTTTATTACTTGTCATGCCGCAAGAGAGAAAGAGCAAAATCTTATTTCTGCATCATTTCCTCTCATATTCCAAGTGTTCACATTTTAATTACTTAATAGTATATTTTTTATAATATAACACTTTATCAAGCTTTTATATTTTAAACAAAGATTTAAATCAATTAAATCAATAAGCTTGCATGTTCTTCTTGTGGACCTATATTTCACTTTCGCATTGATCAGCTATTTTTATTTTAAAGTCCATACAGAATTTTTTCCAGCAGTCCTCTCGAGCTCTCACAGCAATAGTGCCATTTCTTCTTGCAGTGCAAATGTCTTTAAAATCTTAAATTTTACAGTGATCCCTTGTACTGTGTACATGTTTTCATTCTTCACAATTTCATAGTTATCTCTTATGCTATGTAAATGTGTTTACAATTTTCTGTCTTCAGCAGTAAATCACACCACGACTCATAACTCATCATGTCCATGGTCTTGCAAAATACAATTAAACTCAGGATCAAACTCAGAAATGACATAGAAGGCTTGTATTGAGCATCGTGGTGCTATTTAACTGGACTGGATTTGTTAAGTTTACAGGATTGCTTTCGAGTTGAAAAGCAGAGTTTGGTCAACTAGCTTCATGGTACAGGCCTGAGAACTGACTAAAAAAGACCTCATATGATTTTCAAACCTAAAGCAGGAAAAGAACAAAATAAAAAAAGACAGCACAGAGCAGACACTATGACAGACACAGCGATTGCTAACGTACCTTGATGTGGTGGTCTGTAGGGCGGCATTGGTCTCTGGCCCATCACATGATTGCCCTGACCCATCATGCCCATGGGGTTCTGCTGACCCTGGTAATGCTGCCCACTGCCGCTTGCAGGAGGCATGTTGTACTGCTGAGACGGAGCTTGCTGGTGCATTATGGGCCCTTATGAAACAACATAAGCACAAACACAAAGTGAGCAAATAAACACGTAACTGGACTTTATGAAACCGTGATTTTAGAACCTGTCGTTTACACCTTTGAAAAAGTCTCAAGAAATGGGCATGGAAAACTGTGGAAAGGTGGGAAGAGGTGAAAGCATCAGGAAAGGGCCAAGCACAACAACACAGAGCAGAAAAACAAAAAAGCAAAAACAGGATTGCTTTGAAACTATGGAGCCCCTAAGAGGACAGGGAATTTCTTTTCTGAAATAGTTTTGTGTTCCCACACAATTTTGACCTCCCTGCAATTTTGTGCTCTCGTGTTTCTGTAGTGCAGTGAATCTATAGACACATCCTTTCTACCAATTACAACTAAATGAGTTAATATATTAATGGCATATTTTTAACAGGTTTTTAACCAAATAGCTCAGGAAAAAAATACTACTTACTTCTTAATATTAACAATACTCTGCAATATCATTTTCAATTGTGTGTAACATGTGACACCCCTGTACAGGGTTTAGCAATCCTTTAATGTATTTTTTCAGATTGAAAAGCCTTCATGTAAACACCTCAATCTGGAAAAAATACCCGATTGAGCTTGATCCGAATGAAATTTACATCCGATCGAAAGGGGTGGTGTAGAAATAATCAGTTTACAGAAGAATATTTGCCATGTGAAGGTTTGAATCCAACTACTTTCTCAATCGTATTCTAAAGAACCTTACGCTCATGCACAGTGCAAAGCAATGCCAACACTTATTATTAAGGGTATGGGGACATCACTTCCTGATGTCGTAACCATCATTTCTACAGCATATCTACTTTGCCGTAGTGACATTAAATACTACGTGACAGATTAGGATCATTGTTTGTCAATAACAAACATAAAATTGCTAAAAAAAATAAAAAATAAACTCTTAAGCACTATATTTACTCAATTTCACACAAAACTAAAAAGTTATATTGTATTTTAAATGGTAGATAGCAGTTTCTTCAGATTTCTGTTTAGTCATCAAATTTTAATAATTTATTTTCACATGAAGAAATCGTTAATATATTAGGAAAAAGGAAATAACAGTACACACAGTAGTCCAGCAACCACGAATGGCATGTCCACGATAGCAATCGCATTTACTCAAAAAATACAGAATCAAACCAATACAGTGCATAGTGGATAAGACATTTACTTATAGCATATGTGAAGTGCTTTTACCTTGGGCTGCATCTGAAAACATAGGCAGCTGACTTGCTACCTTGCCGCCTAATCAGTTAATGGCTTAACTGACATCTGTTATGAATGAATGGAACTCTTAAGGAACTGGTCTCCGAACAGTTTGAAAAGCACCATATTTTCATCATACCTCCGTATACAGCCTGTGGAGGCAGCATTTTCCTGGTTTCGGATGCAGCCTTCAAGTTGCACTCACGCGCTCATGCAGATCCAGCTGGAGGAACAATCTCCTGACAGTTTAAATGGCCTGGATCGCCTACTTGGATTGTAACATACAAACCGTCATGATTTGTGAATGAGGAACTTTTGATCCTGGTCCTGAAGTTTTTGATTCTGGCTGACAGAATATGCAAATGACATCTTTTTAAACGAGATATCTGCATATTTTATTGATATTTGCCTTTTATCATTTTATCATTCAGAGGAAGACGTGGATGTTATATGCAGACTGTTCCAATGACACCATGACACCGGTCTATTATTGTAGTAACACGATGGCAAGTAACCGTCGTTTACATGTCTCAGATACTTCACAGGCAAGCAGGCAATTTGCGGCACCCTCAAGAAAAATAAATAAAATGTTAAAAAAATAATCGGCCAAATAATGCTGATAATTACAAAAAAGTCAGAATATTGGCCGATATATATTAATGTTCCCCTGGCATGCCTTTGTAAGTTGGTCAAATTTAAATTCGAAATTCACTTCAAGACGCATTTTTATATAATCTTTTCAACTTTATATGTCATCTACAAAACACAGCGCTCCTGCACGTGCGCAGCACAGTGTCCAGCACAGTGCTTTACAAATGTAGGGTGTAGCCATAATTAGCTAGTGTGATGGAACCTCTGCTCAGTTCAGTATTTTAATAGCCACCAATGCTAAAAAAAAAGAAAATATCAGCAATACCAAGATCTGACAAAATTCGCTACCGGTGCGCCGTTTGATCACATTCGGCCGCTTTCCAATGCTAGCATGAGTGTGTATGTCCGTGCGCTTGTGTCTCGTGATGAATGCAGTGCTCCTGCACGAGACTCTGCGCTGTTTTAAATCCATTTTCAGGCGATATTAATGTAAACAGAGCTGTTAGTGAATTACGAGATATAAACAGATGGGATTCAATCTGCGCTGTCTTGATAAGATATTTAAGCAAACACAGCCCTTAACGTATAAGCAGACAGGACAAATTCTTCAAAATGTTAGATCTGTGCGATGTCTAAATGTATATAAGCTGCATGCTGTCTGTTATAGGCATTTAGGCATTCTTACTTAATCAAATCAGTATTAATGTAGCCTATATGTAATAAACAATATAAATATGTGCCCGGAGTTTCTCATCAAGCTTGGAGGGCACTATGGTGTTGAATGCTGAGCTGTAGTCTACAAACAGCATTCTCACATAAGTGTTCCTTTTTTCCAGGTGGGAGAGAGCAGTGTTTATTGTAGATGCAATGGCATCATCAGTGGAGCGGTTGTTGCGGTAAGCAAACTGCAATGGGTCTAGTGATGGAGGCAGTACAGAGCAGATGTAATCTCTGATTAGTCTCTCAAAGAATTTGCTGATGATGGGGGTCAGAGCAACAGGACGCCAGTCATTTAAGCAAGTGATTTTGGATTGCTTTTGTACAGGCACAATGGTGGATGTTTTAAAGCGTGTGGGGACTATAGACAAAGAGAGGGAAAGGTTGAAAATGTCTGTAAAAACACCAGCCAGTTGGTTCGCGCATGCTCTGATGACGTGGCCCGGAATGCCGTCTGGACCCGCGGCTTTACGGATCTTCACCCGTCGGAAGGATCGGGTTACATCCGCTACAGAGACGGAGAGTGAACTCTGTAGCTTCGGCCGTGAGAGCTCTCACCGCGAGGGCGGTGTTATTTCCCTCGAAATGTGCATAAAAAGTATTTAGCTCATCCGGGAGAGAGGCAGCGGTGTTCAAGGCGGAGTTTTTATTCCCTTTAAAGTCCGTGATGATATTAATTCCCTGCCACATGCTTCTAGAGTTGGTGGTGTTAAACTGTCCTTCAATCTTGTTCCTGTACTGGTGTTTTGCTGCTCTGATAGTTTATCGGAGGGCATAACTGGCTTGTTTATGCTCCTCCGCGTTCCCGGAATTAAAAGCGGAGGTCCGCACATTAAGTGCCATGCGAACATCTGGTTTCTGGTTTGGTTAGATCCATACTGTTTTGGATGGAACAACATCCTCTACACACTTTCTGATGAAATACGTAACGCTATCAGCGTAAAGATCTATGTCGTCATCAGAGGCGGACCGGAACATCTCCCAGTCCGCGTGATCAAAACAGTCTTGTAGCGTAGAGTCTGACTGGTCCGACCAGCACTGGATCGTTCTGAGGGTGGGTGCTTCCTGTTTCAGTTTTTGCCTGTAAGCAGGCAGAAGCAGAATGGAAGAGTGGTCCGATTTGCCAAATGGTGGGCGGGGGAGGGATTTGTAGCCATCCCGGAAGGGAGAGTAGCAATGGTCCAAAACCTGGTCCCCTTGTGTGTTAAAACTGATGTTTTGGTGGTATTTTGGTGCGATTGATTTGAGATTGGCTTTGTTAAAGTCCCCGGTCACAATGAATGCGGCCTCAGGGTGCACGGTTTCCTGCTTGCTTATAATCCCATACAGTTCCTTGAGTGCCCGGTCTGTGTCGGCTTGTGGCGGGATGTACACAGCTGTGATAATGACCGTTGTGAATTCCCTCGGTAGCCAGAATGGTCGACACAGAAGCATGAGAAATTCCAGATCAGGAGAGCAGAAAGACTTGACAGAATGTATGTTCCTCTGATCAAACCAGGATTTGTTGAGAGGTCTTTCGCTCTGTCCGCTCGGTGCACGGAGAACCCCATGGGTTCGATGGCTGAGTCTGGAATCTCCGCAGACATCCAAGTTTCTGTTAGGCAGATAATGCAGCAGTCCCTCGTCTCTCATTGGAAAGAGATCCGCGCTCTCAGCTCGCAAAGCTTGTTGTCCAGAGACTGAACATTTGCCAGTAGAATACTGGGTAGCGGGGGTCGATTTGCGCGACGTCTTACTCTGATGAGAACGCCGGCTCTGTTTCCCCTTTTCTTTTATGTGTTTCCGTGGCCAGGCTGCCCAGACAAAGGGCTCCGCTGGCGTGTTTGTAAACAGCGGGTTGGCACTGAGGAATTTGAAGTCCGGTTTACGGTGTGTAATTGCAGAACCAATGTCCAAAAGTGTTTGTCTGTCGTAGACAATAAGGCAGACAACACCCAAGACAAAAAAAACATAAGAATTGTAAACAAAACAAACAAAAAACCACAGTTGTGTCAGAGCTCGCAACGCAGCAGCCATACTCGGTGCCATCTTGAGTATCCATCCATGTGGCAACATCTCTAAACTCACCAGGGTGTGATCTGAGATTAAGATGTTTCCAACTGAGCAATCAACAACAGATGAAATGAGGGACTTAGATATAAAAAAAAAATATCTATTCTAGAATAAATCTTATGGACTGATGAAAAGAATGTATAGTCCCTACCAGATGGGTTCAAAAGTCTCTAAATATCTGTAAAACCAAGATTTTTACACATCCTGTGAAACGTCAATGTTGCTCAGGGGGCTTACACACTTTTGCTTCACTCTGATCAAGGATAGAGTCCATCAAAAGATTAAAGTCTCCTCCCAATAATATACACTATATTGCCAAAAGTATTCGCTCATCTGCCTTTAGACGCATATGAACTTAAGTGACATCCCATTCTTAATCCATAGGGTTTAATATGACGTCGGCCCACCCTTTGCAGCTATAACAGCTTCAACTCTTCTGGGAAGGCTTTCCACAAGGTTTAGGAGTGTGTTTATGGGAATTTTTGACCATTCTTCCAGAAGCGCATTTGTGAGGTCAGACACTGATGTTGGACGAGAAGGCCTGGCTCGCAGTCTTCGCTCTAATTCATCCCAAAGGTGCTCTATCGGGTTGAGGTCAGGACTCTGTGCAGGCCAGTCAAGTTCTTCCACACCAAACTCACTCATCCATGTCTTTATGGACCTTGCTTTGTGCACTGGTGCGCAGTCATGTTGGAACAGAAAGGGGCCATCCCCAAACTGTTCCCACAAAGTTGGGAGCATGGAATTGTCCAAAATCTCTTGGTATGCTGAAGCATTCAGAGTTCCTTTCACTGGAATAATAAGGGGCCAAGCCCAGCTCCTGAAAAACAACCCCACACCATAATCCCCCCTCCACCAAACTTCACAGTTGGCACAATGCTGTCAGACAAGTACCGTTCTCCTGGCAACCGCCAAACCCAGACTCGTCCATCAGATTGCCAGATGGAGAAGCGCGATTCGTCACTCCAGAGAACGCGTCTCCACTGCTCTAGAGTCCAGTGGCGGCATGCTTTACACCACTGCATCCGACGCTTTGCATTGCACTTGGTGATGTATGGCTTGGATGCAGCTGCTCGGCCATGGAAACCCATTCCATGAAGCTCTCTACGCACTGTTCTTGAGCTAATCTGAAGGCCACATGAACTTTGGAGGTCTATAGCGATTGACTCTGCAGAAAGGCGACATCTGCGCACTATGCGCCTCAGCATCCGCTGACCCCGCTCTGTCATTTTACGTGGCCTACCACTTCGTGGCTGAGTTGCTGTCATTCTCAATCGCTTCCAGTTTGTTATAATACCACTGACAGTTGACTGTGGAATATTTAGTAGCAAGGAAATTTCACGACTGGACTTGTTGCACAGGTGTTATCCTATCACAGTACCATGCTGGAATTCACTGAGCTCCTGAGAGCGGCCCATTCTTTCACAAATGTTTGTAGAAGCAGTCTGCATGCCTAGGTGCTTCATTTAATACACCTGTGGCCATGGAAGTGATTGGAACACCTGAATTCAATTATTTGGATGGGTGAGCGAATACTTTTGGCAATATAGTGTATCATGAGAGGTGCCAGTGGCTTGCAACATCCCTTCAAGATCTATAAAAAAGCCCTGATCATCAGCATTAGGTGCGTAAATATTAGCCAAAATCAACCTTTGCCCCTGAATTTCTGATAAAACAATAATGACTCTTCCTAATTTATCTTTAATCTGTTTGAGACATTTGAATTGTAGATGCTTACTTATCAGTGTAATGACTACCCTGCTCTTACTTGAGCCTGCACTAAAGAAAGAAAATTTCAGCTTCCTGCAGGTAAAGATGCGTTTCTTGAAGAAACGCTATATCACATTTCTTACACTTAAGAGAAATAACCTTCCTTCTTTTTATGGGGTGCCCCAACCCATTCACATTCCATGTGGAGAGAGACAATCCACTCATATTAACATTTGACATTTTGACATATTAGAAAAAATAGATTGTGCATCAAATAAAATTTTATAAAGACCACATTCCACCATTAGTGCAACAATCAAACCCCGAACTTCCCCCAGAACCAAACAAACAGAAAAAAGAAAAACGTGCGCATTAACCCCGTGCATGAGAGCGCCAACCGGCGTCCATTTCTCTAAACTCAAACAGTCCATGTACGCCTACGAGAGCCCCCGCGACAACTCGCTCGATTTCAAGCTTATGGCCTGTTACGTCAAGCAGATTCAGAAAGAGCCCGCCTAAAAGTTCCAACATATTCTGACCCTCTGCTCCCTCAGGAATTCCAACAATCCGGACGTTATTCCGCCGGCTATTCTCCATATCTTCCAACTTTTTCCAGATGCGCTCCAGGTCCACCTTGGTCGCTAGCGGATTAGCAGCTAATTCCCTCTCCGATGACTCCAGATAATTGGTCCGTTTCTCAACATCCACCACTCTTGTAACCATCTCAGTGAATTTCGTCTCTATGGCAGTGATTGATCGACGTATTGCAGCAAGATCCTCCAAGTCAGCAACAACCTTCGTCAGCATTGCCGATGTTCATCAACTGTTGCTAAATTTCCTTCACCTCACTGGCCAAATTGACTCCTGGGCTTGCTGCCTGCTGCTCAGGGGCTTCAGCTTGAGCACGTAAGTGTCTTTTAATGTCTCCAGAGCCCGAGGATTTTTAATTCTTTGACATAGTGTCTTCCTAGAACAGTTAAAAATCAGGGTGTATCGAATCTCACCGGTTTGACACAAAAAGTATTAAAACTAGCAAAGTGTGCAGAGCTCGCCGTTCACACGTCCGAACCTCGCATGGCACCACACGACTCTCTCATTAAATTACTTTTTTAAAGTTTTTATATTATATTTTTTTCATGTTTAATTGCTACCGTTGCTGAAAAACTTAAAACACCGTTTACTCTGTTCTCTATTTAATCACTGGCTCTTGAATAATTCCTTTAAAAGCTTGAAGCAATATTTACAAGAAACAATGAAGGCCTCATTGTTTTAATTTAAATAGTTAATATATTTTTTTTTATTGTAAGATAAATTTCATTGCATTTTTGCCTGCCAGTGCAAAACTAAGTTAACATAGAGCTGTTAATGAAGCTTTTTTCTGCTCGTTTTGCTTTTACTTAGCAGTGAGAAACAGGCTAAATCGTTTCATTTATTTTTTCCATGCACTTTTTCAACAAAATTATTTTATTATTTTATTTTTTTGTAATAATAACAAGGTGCTGTTTGGTTTGTAATGTATTCGTTGTGCCCTCTTGTGGACTTATGACATTTTAAATGTATATATTTGATTTACAACTTTATTGCATTTTTGCATAGGTTGAAGCAGAGAACATTTTGTCAGAACCTCTAGTAAATTACATGTTACTTTGTTTAATACCCTTATGTCCAGGTTTTGTAAATCACTGAAATAAGCATTTTCCCTTCAGAATCATGATCTTTATTCTAAGCCAAAAAATCGTGATTCTCAATTTTCCAGAATCGTGCAGCTCAAATATATAAACAATTTGTAATCGCACTGCAAAATTTAGGGGACATTTAAACAGTACCGTACATTCGTAATCTACAATCGAATTGAATTTATTCGGAATGACGAAAATCAGTGCATGTTGACATAGCTAGTGACAGTAGAGGAAAAGTACCCTGATTAGGCTGCATGTTCATGTTGGGTCGAGGGCCATAACTGCCCATGGGTTGCCCCTGACTCATGTTCATCTGTCCCTGTGAGGGCAAGCTCTGTGAGGAGGGTGCAGTGTGGTTATACACCCCAATGGAGCCATGGCTGCTGGGCTGCATGTTCATGGAGCCACTGGGAATGCTCGGCGTCTGATTGGGGCCGGGGCCCTGTATGGACATATGGTTAGGACCTACAGAAAGCACACAGTCATTAGTGCTGCAGTGACACACAACTTCACATGTCATGTATATCTCAGTCAAACAGAGAATTTTGACAGTGAGTGGACAGGAGAGGTTTGATCTGTCTTTACCAGGCATCTGCCCATTCATCTGGTTCTGCATGTGTGGGGCCGGTGGACCCTCTGGGGGCATACTGTGACCGTGAGGTTGCTGTGAAGGAGCCCCGCTTTGATTCATGGGTATGTTCTGAGTGGGTGGCTAGAGAGAGACAAGACACTGATTTACTCTCAGAACAATAATAAACCTGTTTTAGTCCACTTTGTGATAGGGTCTCAGCCAACTATTCTTCACTATTATTGTTTGGAACCCAGTAAACTTGAATATTATATTATCGTAGGGGTGGGTGATATGACCAAAATCTTATCACGATACAAGTAATTTTATATCACGATAACGATATATATTGTGATATAGTATTATTTTTCTGGAAAATGGTTAACATAATAAATAACCATATTGTAATGCCTCTTTTTGGAAAATCTAGTAATCTAATACTTTTTAAATGAAAACTACTTCCTCTTATATAATTTTCTCCTTATTTAGAAAATGACAAAGTTAAAAATAAAATAAACACTCAGTTTTAAATCAACCTTACCATAATACTCAATTTCACATTATGCCACATTTCAGTCTATGTTGTTGACCAGTTTTATTATAAATGTTCCTCAAGAAACTCAAGATCTTTTTTAGTAAAAAATACACAACAAAAATAACACGTCTTGCAGAAAATAATTTTAAAATATATTTATATAAAAAAATATATATTAGTGTGCTTCATTTTAAGGTGTTAAAATAAATTGTTTGTTTTACCACAAGTGATTATCACCGCACAACAGTTTGCAGATTACATTTTTCTAATCTGTGTCACATTTTGTGAACCAGATGTCGCACCGGTCTTAATAACAGGCTCCCCTTTATTTTCTTAACTTACCTTTTGATCACATCAGCAAAAATTCATCAAATAATGGAGACGTACAGATGTGCGGTGTAGTTAAGCACACCTTGGCATCAGAGGTGGAAAGTAATGAATTACAACTACTCTCGTTACAGTACTTGAGTACATTTGTCAAATTTGTTTAGTTCTTTTTTTTAAAATATGAATAAATAATAGTACCTGTGCTGCTGTTTATCTGTCTGAAAAGCCTCACTCGCTAGAGGCCAAATGTGTGGAAGGGATGGATATTATATAAAGAAGGTATGAGAAATCACAAAACATAATATGAACAAATGCTACAATTTACTTAATCATAATAATAATCTCTCAATATGTTAAATAACTATAATGTTAATTAAGACTTTATTATTTCAACTGTAATATAATAATACATATATAGAACAACCACTTTTAGTGTTTGAATCAATCATATCTCTCACTAAACACTGTGTGAAATGTTTATTTTTGCCTTATTTTATATGCAGTATGGGGCATGGAGTTGATAAAAGTTTGCTTAATCTCATTCCATATCTGGACAATTGCTGCAATATCACAGAGGATAAATTTCCTCCTTTATGATATTGCATTATATTAGTTTTGTACAGTATGTTAACTTAATAGTCAAAATACTTGGACATACGTGAATGAGAATAAACCTGAAATAGGAATGTGTTTCAGTCACAATGCACATTATGTAGTTTTGAGACAATTTAGAGACATTTAGAATGTTACAAATGGCTCTATTTAAATAAATGTATTCTTTTTTTCTTCTTTTTTGATCCCCTTTTCTCCCAATTTGGAATACCCAATTCCCACTACTTAGTAGGTCCTTGTGGTGGCGCAGTTATTCACCTCAATGGCAGAGGACAAGTCTCAGTTGCCTCCTCTTCTGAGACCGTCAATCCGGGCATCTTATCACGTGGCTCGTTGTGCATGACACCGCGAAGACTCCCAGCATGTGAAGGCTCATGCTACTCTCCGTGATCCACACACAACTTACCACGTGCCCCATTGAGAGCGAGAACCACTAATCATGACAACGAGGTGGTTACCCCATGTGACTCTACCCTCCCTAGCAACCGGGCCAATTTGGTTGCTTAGGACACCTGGCTGGAGTCACTCAGCACACCCTGGATTCGAACTCGCAACTCCAGGGATGGTAGTCAGCATCAATACTCGCTGAGCTACCCAGGCCCCCAATAAATGCTGTATTCTTAATTTTCCGTTTGTCCCTTGCAACAATGCAGGTCCTCTGGCATTTAGAAGCTGCTAGTTTAGGACCTGTGAGGAGTCTGTTTCTCAAACTATAGACTGTGATTTACTTGTCTTTTTGTTGTGCACTGGGCCGTACACTTCCCTCTCTATCCTGGTTAGAGATTCTTTTTTCAAAACAGTAATGCATGGAATAGCCCTCATCTCTCTAAAACAATAGTCTTTTTGCTTTTTTTCAAACCAAAATATGACTTACAAGTGTAAATCAACTTGTAAGAACTGAATACCTCAGCAAATGGGGAAAAAAACCCACTGTATTGTGATTTCCGCATGGTAGCACAACCATTTTCTAAAAATAAGAAACATTTCTTGAGTACCAAATTAGCACTTTAGAATGCTTTTGAAAGGAATAGTTGACTCAGTATATGTTTGCCATCAAGGGTAAAGAAAAAATTGAATAAATACCACTTAAAAAAAAAAATTCAAACCGTAATAATTTGCAATTAATGATTTTGGCAGTATTTTTGATCAATTAAATGCATCCTTGGTGAAAGGACGCATCATTTTTATTTAATTTTTAAGAACAAAAATGTCTTTGTGTTCCAAAAATGGAAGCGTATATACTATATATAATTTTAATCATGTAATTACATGAGTAGTTTTTCGGCAACCTACTTATTTTCTTTTACTTGAGTCTTAATATTTCTCAGTACTTCTACTTGTACACAAGTGAATCATTTCTTCAGGACAGTACTTCAGGACTTTCCACCACTGCTTGGCATGTTATAGTGACGCTGTCCTGGCAGAGTGTGTTAGTCAGATCACGGTGGACTTTTGCATCCTCCGCTGTAGAGCGCTCAGAAACGGCCCACAAAATCAGAATTGCAAAGAACCAGCCACGAGTTTGTGGGCGCATTTGTGCTGTTACCTGATCTGCAGTGAATCTGGCATTAAACCAGCGTGCGCAAATAACCGGCGAATTCACTCCCCTCTCAAGCCTGGTTTCTGTTTCACGTAAAGTGTGCCCACTGATAGATACTGTCGTGCTGCGCACATGGATATTTACATATCGCGATATAGCACGATATAGCAAAATCTCTGTCGATTGACACTTCATATCGTCGCCACGATATATATAGTCATATCGCCCAGCCCAATATTATCATAATATTATAGTCATTATTTGTCAACGTAACTAGGACGAGGACAATATCAAACTTGAATGAGCAGTGCTTCCAGGATATGCCACCACCAGCTATTTCAGAGATACAAAAATAATAAATTATGCTGTGTTATACTGCAGGCTGGCAATGTATGTCAGGATTTTTCCTGGGTCAAAAATGGTCTTCGCTGGTGACTGACATACACGGTCATCCACAGCCTCGAAGTTTATTTCATAATACATTTAATATAACAAAATTACTTGATTGCATTTCATGTTTTACCAAGAAATGGTAAATTTGTTTTATCTAATAAACTAAACTTAATTTAAATTTAATTAACACCTTATTTCTATCATTTGTTTTTCAGAATGACTAGCTACATTGACCAAACCTCAGAAATGAGAAACCATCCATGGTCTTAACTATGCTTATGGCATTTCACTATAAATACATGGGCAAGTACATGAGGGGGTTTAAAGTCTGGACCTACAAAACTTAGACAAATTATGAATAAAGTCTAATATATGTTCTGTTCAAATTGTGTTTAATATTAGTAAATAAACTGGCCATGTCTGCCTTCGGATATTCAGTCCCAACTCTGTCAGACTGTCAGAATATCATAAGTAGTCTGGCTGAATTTATGAAAATTATTTATGAAAAGATTTATATTGCTGAAAATTATTTATGAAAAATAGAAGCCTAACCACATTTTGTAACTAACTACAACTGCCATTTTGAATTCTTTTTTATTGAGTCATGGGGTTAATCTATGACGTACAGTGAAAGATGAAAAATTCACATATGCTTGCTTTCCCGCTCTCTTGTGTATATGAATGGAAGTGAATGGAATAAACCATGTATACATGCCTCAAGTATGACTACATTTTGCTTTATATTGCTCACTGCAGAAAACCTAAGCTGAATCCATTGTTGTATGTAATGAGGATAAACACTCACCGCAGGCAGCAGGGACTGCATGTTCTGATTCGAGTCTGCTATTGTGGCCAGATACACCAGATTTCTGTGCAGCATTTGCTGGTAGCTGTCAAAGGGCAATGACAACAGCTTGATCAGGAGTAAGTGACTGAATATTAAAAGCAATTTTGAAGAAATGCTGATCGTTCATTTGACTATTTTTTAGTCAGAAGATACGATACAAATAGCTAAAAGGACCCTTCCCCCACTGACACAAAATCACAAAAGTGACAAATTTTGGATTCAAAAGGGTGAATTTCACAGAGGTGAACAGTTTGCATCCCTGATTATTAAATTAGCAACTATATTCACATAATGCGTACACTGCAAGGGGCAATAGAATAATAATGTATTTATGTAATATGTGCAAGTTTACGCAAACAATGCGGCACAGTGTTTCTCATTAATTATCTAGACTGTGGCGGCCTGCCAATCTAATTTGTCCCACACAGTTTCATAATGAACCGAAAATATTTTTACACTTCTCAAAATAACATAAAAGATCTCTAACGTTGTGTTTTGCACCGTTGCTTCGACAAAGCATCTCTCACTCCCAGTAAATTTTTAATCCATTTCTATTCATTGCTGTTTTTTACTGTTATTTTATTACTAGTCTTGAATAATTAAGAACTTGAAACCCTTCTTCCATAATTAACATATTAGTGTTATTATTATTTGTTGTGGTTTTGAAGCTGGTATTGAGAATCGTTAAATTTCACTACAGACTACTGAAATTTGGTATTGTGGTAATGTATAGCCTTTATTGTACATGATAGAACTTGCTGCAATAACATGATGAAAAAGAAGATCTCATTCCAAAGAACTATGAGCATCCCTGTTGTAAATGATGGCGATGGAGGATTTTCTTTATTTGGCTACCATACATAAAATAATTATCATATGACAATAGCCTCCTCCCCTACCCAGTGCAGTTTACATTTCTGGTGCAGAGAATTGAGTTGATTGCATAGGTACCCTATTAAGTTGGGCATCGTCATAATTTTAGAAAAATATGTCAAAGCTGTAAGTTACTTGAGCATGTAACATAATACTTTTTTCTCTCCGGACAAGTAACTTTTTTTACTCGGACAAGTGAATGACCAATTTGCTTAAGCAATGCTTAATGTCGAGCCCTGGCTCAAATGTATGCTCTAGTCGATTTTGTGTTTTGACCATTTGTGAACTGCGTTAAACTCCGTCTCGTATACCATGCTTTGTGGTTGTGACTTTTTTCCCATTCATATCTACACAACCAATGTGTATATGATTAAATTACTACTAGAGCACAAAATTGTTTACAAGAGCACAAAGTTCTTCATAGATCTAGCCTCTTAATTTTGCTCTCAAAGTGCACCAGATTGATTTAACTTTTTTCTTACGGGGGAGCATGCCCCGAACCCACCTAGAATGTCCAAGGTCCACCCACCACAGTCTCACAAAATCCTGTGGGAAACACTGCGGCATGTCTTACAGAAGACTCGCTTGAGAAACTTTCATTAAAGCAAAGATGTGCATTCATGACAGATACAGAGGATGAACTTACTGTGAGCATTCAGCTGTTTTTCCTTTACTCTGAAAGTCCATGATGCACTGAATCAACTGATTGTTTTCATCCAGTAACTGCGGGTAAAATTTTGCAACATTAAATATTATTAAAAGAAAGATAGTGAACAAAGAAATACAAATAGAAACTGAGTAAAATTAATTTTTATAATTATGCAGAGAACACAGAAAAGAATAGTTTAACTATAAAAAAAAAAACAAAATTAAAAAAAAGAAAGCTACCCTTTCCCATACAATGAAAGTAAATGGGGACAGCAAGCTCCAAAAAGGACAAAACCCTTCTGCACACAGATTGGTGGCCAAAAGTTTGGAATAATGTACAGATTTTACTGTTTCGGAAGAAAATTGGTACTTTAATTCACCAAAGTGGCAATTAACTGATCACAAAGTATAGTCATGACATTACTGATGTATAAAACAGCACCATCACTATTTGCAAAAAAGTCATTTTTGATCAAATCTAGACAGGCCCCATTTCCAGCAGCCATCACTCCGACACCTTATTCTTGAGTAATCATGCCAAATTGCTAATTTGGTACTAGAAATTCACTTGCCATTATATCAAACACAGCTGAAAGCTATTTGGTTCATTAAATGAAGCTTAACATTGTGTTTGTTTTCGTGTTGCCACTATATGCAATAGACTGGCATGTCTTAAGGTCAATATTAGGTCAAAAATGGCAAAAAAAGAAACGGCTTTCTCTAGAAACTCATCAGTCAATCATTGTTTGGAGAAATGAAGGCTATACAATGCTTGAAACTGCCAAAAAACTGAAGATTTCATACAAAGGTGTACACTACAGTCTTCAAAAACAAAGGACAACTGGCTCTAACAAGGTCAGAAAGAGATGTGGAAGGCCCAGATACAACTAAGTACATCAGAGTTTCTAGTTTGTGAAATAGACACCTCACATGTCCTCAGCTGACAGTTTCATTGAATTCTACCCGCTCAACACCAGATTCATGTACAACAGTAAAGAGATGACTCAGGGGTGCAAGCCTTATGGGAAGAATTGCAAAGAAAAAGCCACTTTTGAAACAGAAAAACAAACAGAAAAGGTTAGAGTGGGCAAAGCAACACAGACATTGGACAACAGATAATTGGAAAAGTGTGTTATGGATCTTAACCCCATTGAACTTTTGTGGGATCAGCTAGACTGTAAGGTGCCCGACAAGACAGCTACATCTATGGCAAGTGCTACAGGAAGCGTAAGGTGAAATGTCAACTGAGTATCTGGACAAACTGACAGCTAGAATGCCAAGGATCTACAAAGCTGTCATTGCTGCACGTGGAGGATTTTTTGATGATAACTCTGAAGTAGTTTAAGAAGTTTTGAAAAAAAACAAAAACAAAAAAACATTTAATAGTAATTTTTCACGTTATTAATGTCCCGACTATACATTGTGATCAGTTGAATGCCACTTTGGTGAATAAAAGTACCAATTTCTTTCCATAGTATCAAAATCTGTAAATTATTCCAAACTTTTGGCCACCAGTGTACAAATATGACATCTCAAGACAGGTCAATGACAACAAACGTCACTGGTTCCTATATATTTTGTGGCTGTTCGCATTGCATTTTTACGTTTGAAATGTTTGAAATTAAACACGAGGTCAAATAAATTTAGAGTTACAGTGGAAGATTTTCAGTAGGAATTAGGCATTTTGGTCATTTTGTCTACTTGTGTAAGCAAAGTAATAATTACTCGAGTACTCGTCAAGTCAGACAAAATTGCATTGTATCTTGTTGTTCTTACAACATCTTGCATATTCATTATTACAGACTGTTACATTTGTGCTCAAAAGTTTGCATACCCTTGGAGAATTGGTAATATATGTTCCATTTTTAAAGAAAACATGAGTGAGCAGGCAAAACACATTTATTTCTTATGGGATTCATATTCAACTGTAGGTTGGCACAATCATAAAACAAAACATGGCAATGACCCCTGTTCAAAGTCTGCATACCCTTAGTTCTTAATACTGTGTATTGCCCCTTTTAGCATCAATGACAGTGTGCAGTCTTTTGTAATAGTTGTCTATGAGCCCCCAAATTCTTGCAGATGGTATAGCTGCCCATTCGTCTTGGCAAAATGCCTCCAGGTCATGCAAAGTCTTTGGTCGTCTTGCATGAACCGCACGTTTGAGATCTCCCCAGAGTGGCTCGATGATATTAAGGTCAGGAGACTGTGATGGCCACTCCAGAACCTTCAACTTTTTCTGCTGTAACCACTGGAGGGTCAACTTGGCCTTGTGCTTAGGGTCATTGTCATGCTGGAAAGTCCAAGAGCGTCCCATGCACAGCTTTCGTGCAGAAGAATGCAAATTGTCTGCCAGTATTTTCTGATAACATGCTGCAATCATCTTGCCATCAATTGTCACAAGATTCCCCGTGCCTTTAGAGCTCACACACCCCTAAAACATCAGTGAGCCACCACCATAATTAACAGTGGGGATGGCATTCTTTTCACTATAGGCCTTGTTGACCCCTCTCAAAACAAAGCTCTATTTTGGTCTCGTAACTCCAAATTACAGTGTGCCAGAAGTTGTGAGGCGTTGTCAATCAAGGTGTTGTCGGGCATATTGTAACCGGGCTTTTTTGTGGCATTGGCGCAGTAAAGGCTTCTTTCAGGCAACTCAACCATGCAGCTAATTTTTGTTCAAGTATCGTAGTATTGTGCTCCTTGAAACAACCACACCGTCTTTTTCCAGAGCAGCCTGTATTTCTCCTGAGGTTACCTGTGGGTATTTCTTTGTATCCCGAACAATTCTTCAAGCAGTTGTGGCTGAAATCTTTCTTGGTCTACCTGACCTTGGCTTGGTATCAAGAGATCCCTGAATTTTCCACTTCTTAATAAGTGATTGAACAGTACTGACTGGCATTTTCAAGGCTTTGGATATCTTTTTATATCCTTTTCCATCTTTATAAAGTTCCATTACCTTGTTACGCAGGTCTTTTGACATTTTTTTCTGCTCCCCATGGCTCAATATCTAGCCTGCTCAGTGCATCCACATGAGAGCTAACAAACTCATTGACTATTTATACACAGACACTAATTGCAATTTAAAAAGCCACAGGTGTGGGAAATTAACTTTAATTGCCATTTAAACCTGTGTGTGTCACCTTGTGTGTCTGTAACAAGGCCAAACATTCAAGGGTATGTAAACTTTTGATCAGGGCCATTTGGGTGATTTCTGTTATCATTATGATTTAAAAAGGAGCCAAACAACTATGTGATAATAAATGGCTTCATATTATCACTATCCTTAAATAAAAGAGTTTTTTTTGCATCATCAGTCATATTTTCAAAATCAATGGCAAAATTTCACAATTTCTGCCAGGGTATGCAAATTTTTTAGCACAACTGTGTGTGTGTGTGTATATATATATATATATATATATATATATATATATATATATATATATATATATATATATATATATATATACACACACACATACACACACACACACACACACACACATACACACAGGGTTGGGAGGGTTACTTTTGAAATGTATTCCACTACAAATTACAGAATACATGCAGTAAAATGTTATTTGTAATGTATTCCTTTAGATTACTCAAGGTCAGTAATGTATTCTAAATACTTTGGATTACTTCTACAGCACTGGTAGAATTTTTCACTTGTTTTGACTATAACAAATCTGACAGTACAGTAAACAAAATACACATGTTAAAAATACATTCTCTGAAAAACCTAAATATATTGTGCAGTGTTTCTAAAACAAGATAAATCAAACTGATCTTGTTTTAAGGAATTTTCGATATTTTTACAGGAAAACAATACAAACATTTTGCCCTAATATCAAAGGTCTTACTAGAAAAAAATTTATTATGACCTAACGTGAATTTTCTTGATAAAAAAAATATATGACCGTGCCTGGTAACATGTGCATGTAAAATGGCTAGAAATAGCATTTTAGCTCAGCGTAAAGCTGACAATATTTCTATTTCTTCTGCTCCAAACTTAATTCTTTGTCTGCTCGTATGAATGTAACACATCTTAAGAAGGTGTTTCACCGCTGTTCAAGTGCACTTTGGATCGCATAATTTATATGTATAAATGTTTTCCATCTGAAAGGACTAAATATTAAATGAAACAAATGACAATAAAATGCAAAGTAATCTCTTCAGTAATCAAAATAATTTTTTAATGTAACTAATTACCAATGATTTAAATTGTAACTGTAGTGGAATACAGTTACTTATATTTTGTTTATATATATATACACACACACACACACACACACACACACACACACACACACACACACACACATATAGTCAGAAGTTTACATACACTTAAGTTGAAGTCATTAAAAGTAATTTTTTAACCATTCCACAGACTTCATATTAGCAAACTATAGTCTTGGCAAGTCGTTTAGGACATCTACTTTGTGCTTGACATGAGTAATTTTTCCAACAATTGTTTACAGACAGACTGTTTCACTTTTAAATGACTATATCACAATTCCAGTGGGTCAGAATTTACATACACTAAGTTAACTGTGCCTTTAAGCAGCTTGGAAAATTCCAG
The DNA here is from genome assembly GCF_019703515.2 of Myxocyprinus asiaticus. Classification (NCBI taxonomy): domain Eukaryota; kingdom Metazoa; phylum Chordata; class Actinopteri; order Cypriniformes; family Catostomidae; genus Myxocyprinus; species Myxocyprinus asiaticus. Next base: position 3,266,325 of record NC_059348.1, on the reverse strand, counting down.
AAAATGTCAAGCCTTTAGGCAATTAGCTTCTGATAGGCTAATTGGAGGTGTACCTGTGGATGTATTTTAAGGCCTGCCTTCAAACTCAGTGCCTCTTTGCTTGACATCATGGGAAAATCAAAAGAAATCAGCCAAGACCTCAGAAAAACATTGTGGACCTCCACTAGAGTCTGGTTCATCCTTAGGAGCAATTTCCAAATGCCTGAAGGTACCACGTTCATCTGTACAAGCAATAGTATGCAAGTATAAACATGTATAAATAGTATGCAACTGCATTTGCTTTCTGTTCCGGACTGGGCAACTGTCCACTGTCCATATGATTGTCGATATGTTTGTTATGTTACTTTTCTTTATTGTGAAGCGTCCTTGAGCTCTGGAAAGACGCTATATAATTTAAACATAATAATAATAAATTATTATTATAACGCTCAGGAAGGAGACGCATTCTATCTCCTAGAGATGAACGTAGTTTGGTGAGAAAAGTGCAAATCAATCCTAGAACAACAGCAAAGGACCTTGTGAAGATGCTGGAGGAAACAGGTAGACAAGTATCTATATCCACAGTAAAATGAGTCCTATTTCGACATAACCACTGCAGTTTGCAAGTGCACATGGGGACAAAGATCTTACTTTTTGGAGAATTGTCCTCTGGTCTGATGAAACAAAAATTGAACTGTTTGGCCATAATGACCACTGTTATATTTGGAGGAAAAAGGGTGAGGCTTGCAAGCCGAAGAACACCATCCCAACCGTGAAGCATAAGGGTGGCAGCATCATGTTGTGGGGGTGCTTTGCTGCAGGAAGGAGTGGTGCGCTTCACAAAATAAATGGCATCATGAGGGAAGAAAATTATGTGGATATATTGAAGCAACATCACAAGACATCTGCCAGTAAGTTATAGATTGTCCATTTGGAAGACACATTTGCGACCAATGACCCCAAGCGTACCTCTAAAGCTGTGGCAAAATGGCTTAAGGAAAACAGATTCAAGGTATTGGAGTGGCCATCACAAAGCCCTGATCTCAATCCGATAGAAAATTTGTGGGCAGAACTTAAAAAGCGTGTGCGAGCAAGGAGGCCTACAAACCTGACTCCATTACACCAGTTCTGTCTGGAGGAATGGGCCAAAATTCCAGCAACTTATTGTGAGAAGCTGGTGGAAGGCTACCCAAAATGTCTGACCCAAGTTAAACCATTTTAAAGGCAATGCTACCAAATACTAACAAAGTTTATGTAAACTTCTGACCCACTGGGAATGTGATGAAAGAAAAGCTGAAATGAATCATTCTCTCTAGTATTATTCTGACATTACGCATTCTTTTTTTTTCTTTTTTTTATCCCCTTTTCTCCCAATTTGGAATGCCCAGATCCCATTACTTAGTAGGTCCTCGTGGTGGCGCGGTTACTCACCTCAATCTGGGTGGCGAAGGACAAGTCTCAGTTGCCTCCGCTTCTGAGACAGTCAATCCACACATCTTATCATGTGGCTCGCTGTGCATGACACCGCGAAGACTCACAACATGTGGAGGCTCACGTTACTCTCCACGATGCACGCACAACTTACCACATGCACCATTGAGAGCGAGAACCCCTAATCGTGACCACAAGGAGGTTACCCCATGTGACTCTACCCTCCCTAGCAACCAGGCCATTTTGGTTGCTTAGGAGACCTGGCTGGAGTCACTCAGCACGCCCTGGATTCGAACTCATGACTCCAGGGGTGGTAGCCAGTGTCAATACTCGCTGAGCTACCCATGCCCCCCATAACATTTCACATTCTTAAAATAAAGTAGTGATCTTAACTGACCTAAGACAGGGAAAGTTTTCTACGACAAAATGTCAGGAATTGTGAAAAACTGAGTTTAAAAGTATTTGGCTAAGGTGTATGTAAACTTCTGACTTCAAATGTTTATGCATGTATTAACAGCTCGGCCCGCATACAGTGAAGCTTAGACTAGTCCGGTGTTGGGCCTCATGTATTCAGATAGAAGACAAAGGCAGGCCTAACAGTCGTAAAACCTAACTCAGCCCCCACACATTCCATGTCGTAAATTTTACTGATAAAAATCGCGCCAAAATCAAACAAAGGGAATCCAAAACAGACTACAAATTCAGGAAGCCTTGCTCACTAAAGCTCTCAACTCCTATTGGATGAGGCACACAACAGAACGTCCCTCAAACATGACATCATCAGGAGTTCAAATAATTCTGAAATGCGTCCAGAATTCGCTTCCAGCGACTTAGTTCACCGAATACGGAAGCAGCTTCTTGCTGCTCTCTGGTGCAACCTCGTGGCATAAGGAAGTAATGTCCGACTTGAAACTGTAGCCATACAGTAATCTCGCTGGACGAGTTGAGATTACTCTGTGTTCAACCGAACACTCTAACAGATCCGAAGGAGACCGCTGAGCAATTCACATCTTCATCCGTTGGCCTACAGAAGTGAAGAGATTAAAGATTTCTCTTCCATCTTCAATCAAGTCGACATTTCGGAGTTCTCCGCCAGCCCGCCGAGAATCAACAGCCGTACCGCCCACTGACAATCAACAGCCGTACCGCCCGCTGACAAAGCGAGGAAACGGCCTCCCGACATCACCCGAGCCTCCAGGACAAAGTTAAAGGACGGAGGAAAACACATTCTACCTGTGTCCTCATGCGATTCAAGTAAGAGGTTATGTCTGGGCAGAGATAGAATATTATAGCGTGTTATTCTTGTGTTTCAAGGTTTTTGCTTGTACAGTTTACGGACCACCATGTCCGCTCATTATTAATACTCAGGGTATTAATTATCACAAATTTGTTTTGCTGTATTGTGGACCAACCAAATTGGATTGTTGTGCATTTTCACCATCGCGGGTGAGACAGAAACTGAGTTCATCCATTAGAGTCAAATAACGCAGGACTTTTACGAGCCCCGCTCGTAAAACCGCGTCTCTGAGTGATGAGCACAGCTGCTTTCTCTCCAGCTATCGCGAAATCAGCTTTCGGGCTGTCACTTAATAATCTCTCTCTCTCACTAACCACACTGACACACACACACACACACACTGTCACACACACACACTTTGTGTGTTATAGGACTATTTTTATTTCCATATCTAATCATATCACTGTTTAGTTTGTAGTTGTAAGTCGGAAGTTTCTTGACTGCATTGTATTAATTATTAATTGATATTACTGCATAAATAAACTTTTGTTTATATTACAAAGAGAAGTGTTTTGGTTTGTTTTGCATACACCTGTGTCATGCTGACGGGATGTCAGTGCTCGGATTCAAACCTTCATTCATTGTTTTTTTTCCCGAAAATCGATATTCTTCAGATGTCGATTTTCCTAAGAAAACAATCTAATATTGAGACTGTTTTAATATTCGGTTATTAGTCCCTGATTTCAGGGTGGTGCCCCGTCAATGTTAATCCTTATTAATATTCTATTGATTTTTGATAATTGATAATTATCTTGGATGATTGAATTTGAATGATCAATAAGCTAGTATTAACTTTAATGTTTCATCGATGTTAACAATTGTCTTTTACGATTATCTTTGATAACTGTTGATTTAAAGGATTTTAAAAAACTAACATTGATTCTAATCAATGTTCTATTGATTTTAATAATTAATAACTATCTTTGATAATTATTAATTATTGCTAATAACCAAACTTGCTCCTAAACATAGCTCACTACATTTACTGGAGTCCCATATGCGGTTTTAATGAGTTAGATCCAATTAATTAACTTAAATATTAATTAATAACTACAGAAATAATTATTAATTATTTCTGATAGTAACACTGATCTAAACAACCAGTAAAGCCCTACACCAGCACTCGACCAAAAATGAGCAGGGGTGGGGAACATCAGACCATTTATTCTATGGACATCCGTAGTTTTAAAACATGATAAAACAAATCTGCATATAATTTCAAATGTTATGGAAAACAAAAAATTATTGTGAAAAATTATATACAAACAAATTTGAATTGAAAATGTTCCTCTTCAGGTTTTAACATCTGACATTACTATAATAGAAAGAAAGAATCTTATATTATTATAATAAAAAAAGTAATTGATTCGTAACACTAATAAATATGTGTTCCTCTTTTGTAAGTCGTTTTGGATAAAAGCGTCTGCCAAATAAATAAATGTAAACGTAATTATTAGTGGTCGACCAATATGGGTTTTTTAATGGCCGATGCTGATATCCAGAAAGCAGGGTGGCCGATAGGCCGATATATCACAATTTAATATAGTAAATAACAAACATAAAATTAAAAATTATAATATAAATATATAAACTCATATTTAGCACTACATTTACTCAGTTTCACACAAAAATTAATACTGTATTTTAAATGGTAGATCTTTCTTCAGATTTCTGTTCAGTCATCAAATTTTTGCAATTTATTTGCACATGAAGAAATTGTTAATATATTAGGAAGAAGGAAATAACAGTACACACAGAAGTCCAGCAACCATGGATGGCATGTCCACATTAGTAATCGCATTTACTCAAAAAATACAGAATCAAACCAATTGTACATACAGTGCATAGTGGATAAGACATTTACTTATAGCACGTGAAGTGCTTTTACCTTGGGCTGCATCCGAAAACGTAGGCAGCTGACTTGCTACCTTGCCGCCTAATCAGTTAATGGCTTAACTGACATCTGTTTTGAATGAATGGATCTCTTAAGGAAACTGGTCTCCGAACAGTTTGAAAAGCACCTTATTTTCATCGTATCTCCGTATACAGCCTCCGGAGGCAGCATTTTCCTGGTTTCGGACGCAGCCTTGAAGTTGCACTCATGCGGATCCAGTGCAAGCAGCAGTCAGTTTAAACAGCCTGGTTCGCCTGCTTGGAGTAACACGGAGTGACAGTCATGATTTGTGAATCAGAGGAACTTTTGATTCTGGCTGACAGAATATGCGTTTCAGAGGAAGATATTAGATGATCGCTTGACAGGAAGAAAATGCTGGATTTTCGTGAGGTTCATAAATTGCATCTGTTTAAACGAGACATCTGCACATTTGCAAACATTATATAAATGAGTCCTCCACAGGACGCTAGATCTGCTGAAGTTGTGTGAGGTTGTTTTATTACATCTATTTAAACGAGATACGCGCATATTTGCAGACGGTATGATATTAGTTTTATTGATATTTGACTTTTTATCATTAGACAAGACAGAACTGTTGAGGAGAGAGAAGGAGAATGAAACAGGCGAGCACTTCAACATTATGAGCTCAAATGCGTCTGTCACGAAACTCTGATATGCGGAATGTTTAAATGAGACTGTTGCACACTGGTCTATTATTGTAGTAACACGATGGCACGTAATAAGAAAACAAACCGTGACTGGTCATTTACATGTCTCAGTCGCTTCACATCCAAGCAGGCGATTCTCAGCACCTCAAGAAACAAATCGGCCAAACGGGAAAATGTATCGGCCAATGCCGATAATTTAAAAAGTCAGAATATCGGCCGATTTATCGGTATCGGCACAAATTATTAGCTCTTGTACAATGGCATTACAAAAAAAGCCAGTAATTTTTATTTTTCAAACATGTAATTTACAAAATCATGTTTACTATTTTTCTCACACAGGGGTCACTCACATAGGCATCACCATATTTAGGGGTCCTTGGCATCAACAAGTTTGAAAACCCTGTTATAGTCTATTGTACATTTTATATCAGAATCAGAATAAGCTTTATTGCCAAGTATGCTTACACATACAAGGAATTTGTCTTGGTGATCAGAAATAAAAACGTGTGTCTTCATATGTGTTTTGTGTGGCATTTGTGAAATATAATGTTTCTATAGCACATTCTGTATCTTATACTGGATTTGCACCAAAAAAAAAACAATACCCCATAATGACAACGTGAAAGAAGTTTGTTTGAAATCTTTGCAAATTTGTTAAAAAAAAAACAACAAAAAAAAAAACACATAAGTATTCACAGCCTTTGCCATGACACTCAAAATTGAGCTCAGGTGCATCCTGTTTCCACTGATCATCCTTGAGATGTTTCTACAACTTGATTGGAGTCCACCTGTGGTAAATTCAGTTGATTGGACATGATTTGGAAAGGCACACACCTGTCTATATAAGGTCCCACAGTGCATGTCAGAGCACAAACCAAGCCATGAAGTCCAAGAAATTGTCTGTAGACCTCCGAGACAGGACTGTATCGAGGCAGAGATCTGGGGAAGGGTACAGAAAGATTTCTGCAGCACTGAAGGTCCCAATGAGCACAGTGGCCTCCATCATCCATAAATGGAAGAAGTTTGGAACCACCAGGACTCTTCCAATAGCTGACCGCCCGGCCAAACTGAGCGATCGGGGGAGAAGGGCCTTAGTCAGGGAGGTGACCAAGAACCCGATGGTCACTCTGACAGAGCTCCAGCATTTCTCTGTGGAGAGAGGAGAACCTTCCAGAAGAACAACCTTCTCTGCAGCACTCCAATCAGGCCTGTATGGTAGAGTGGCCAGACGGAAGCCACTCCTCAGTAAAAGGCACATGACAGCCTGCCTGGAGTTTGCCAAAAGGCACCTGAAGGACTCTCAGACCATGAGAAACACAATTCTCTGGTCTGATGAAACAAAGATTGCCTGAATGGCAAGCGTCATATCTGGAGGAAACCAGGCACCGCTCATCACCTGGCCAATTCCATCCCTACAGTGAAGCATGGTGGTGGCAGCATCATGCTGTGGGGATGTTTTTCAGCGGCAGGAACTGGGAGACTAGTCAGGATCGAGGGAAAGATGAATGCAGCAATTTACAGAGACATCCTTGATGAAAAACTGCTCCAGAGCGCTCTGGACCTCAGACTGGGGTGAAGGTTCATCTTCCAACAGGACAACGACACTAAGCACACAGCCAAGATAACAAAGGAGTGGCTATGGGACAACTCTGTGAATGTCCTTGAGTGGCCCAGCCAGAGCCCAGACTTGAACCCGATTGAACATCTCTGGAGAGATCTGAAAATGGCTGTGCACCGATGCTCCCCATCCAACCTGATGGAGCTTGAGAGGTCCTGCAAAGAAGAATGGGAGAAACTGCCCAAAAATAGGTGTGCCAAGCTTGTAGCATCATACTCAAAAAGACTTGAGGCTGTAATTGGTGCCAAAGGTGCTTCAACAAAGTACTGAGCAAAGGCTGTGAATACTTATGTACATGTGATTTTTTTTTTTTTTCGTTTTTTATTTAATAAATTTGCAAAGATTTCAAACAAACTTCTTTCACGTTGTCATTATGGGGTATTGTTTGTAGAATTTTGAGGAAAATAATTAATTTAATCCATTATGGAATAAGGCTGTAACATAACAAAAGGTGGAAAAAGTGAAGCGCTGTGAATACTTTCCGGATGCACTGTAATACAGGTTCCTCAGATGTGTAGAGGTATGACAGTCCAGTAAAATGTTTAATGGATAGTGGGTTCTGACAAGATGAGCACTTTGGTGAATTTTCTCCTGATAGTAAAAACTGGTGTGTGAGTCTTATACGTCCTATCCGGCAGTGTATAAATGACTTGATCGATTATTAAAAGGGAACACATATCTTGTTCCAACAACAAGATTTATTTCTCGTAATTTGTTGTTTAAACATTAATCCCACTCCGACTGCCATTTGTTTTTTATATATATACATTCAGAGTTGGTTTCAGATCTGTGGAAGGTATAGGGCATTTTACTGGTTCAGTAGATTGTGCTTCTCTGGCAGCTCTGTCTGCTTGTTCATTACCGGAGATTCCTGAGTGTCCAGGTACCCAGCAGAAAATAATATTAAAACTCTTTGCTTCAAGAGATGACAGTTTGATTAAAATCTTCACGATTGTTAGGTAATCAGTTTTAGTAGCTTCAAGACATGATTTTGAATCAGTTATTATTAAAAAAAAAATTTGTGGAGCAGTCTCAGTAAACTTCAGTGCCAGTAGTAGAGCGTTTGCCTCTGCAGTGAAGACTGAACTTTGGTCAGGGATGCGGATACCCTGACACAGTTGGTTTGTTGCAAAAGCTGCTGCCACTTTATTTCCAGATTTAGATCCATCTGTGTATATTAGGATACGTTGTGGGTATACTGCTCTTATGTCCAGAAATTGTTGATGGAAATCATTTGGATGTGTTTTGGATTTTCAGTTCCTTGTTAAAGCCAGATGGATTTTAGGCTTTTTGAGATCCCATGGAGGAATTTTGCAGAAATGTGTCTGTTCCACACTGCTTAGATCCACTTTCAGATTCTCCAGATGGGTTTTTATATGTAGGCCAAATGGACGAATGAAACTTTTTTTTTTTCATATATTGTTGAACGCTGAAGTGGGAAAACTGCTGAATAGGCTGGGTTTTCTTTATTTGTTTTAAGTTTGATTGCATATTGTAAGGCCAACTTTAGGCGTCTGATTTCCAAAGGAGGTTCATTGGCTTCCGCATAGAGACTTTGGATTGGTGATGTTCTGTAGGCTCCCAAAGCTAGTCGTATACCTTGGTGGTGTACAGTGTCCAAAAGTCGTATGTATGACTTCCTAGCTGATCCATAAATGATACTTCCATAGTCCAGCTTTGAGTGTACCATGGTTCTGTACAAGTTCATGAGAGTTGAGCTGTCAGCTCCCCATTTGGTTTTGGATAGAACCTTTAAAACATTCATAGCTATAAAACATTTCTTTTTTTGTGATTTAATGTGAGGAATAAAAGACCTATCAAAAGTGATACCAAGAAACCTGTTCTCTTTAACAACTTTAATGGGGACTCCATCCATAAACAGCTCTGGTTCATTGTGTAGCGAACAAAGCTGACAGAAATGCATACAGATGGTTTTTGCTTGTGAGAACTTGAAACCGCTCTGTGTTGACCAGGACTGCATTTTGTTTATCTTCAATTGGATTTTTCGCTCGATAGTATTCATGTACTTGCTCTTGTAGCAAATGCAGATATCATCTACATATAAACTGCAGAGGACATCAGAGCCAATTACTTTTGCAATGCTATTTATTTTAATACTGAAGAGAGTTACTGATAGGATACTTCCTTGAGGTACTCCAAGTCCTTGTTTATGTAGGTTAGACAAGGTGTTTGCTATTTTAACTCTAAAAAGTCTGTTCGATAAAAAACTTTTAATGAAGATTGGCAGTTGACCTCTAAAATTCATTTGGTACAAATCCTTTAAAATTCCATGTTTCCATGTCGTGTCATAGTCTTTCTCCAAATCAAAGAAGACAGCTACAACGTGTTCTTTTCTGGTAAAGGCGTCACGAATATAGCTTTCAAGACAAATAAGATGATCTGTAGTGCTCCGACCTTTCCTGAAACCACACTGGGCGTTACTTATGTGGTGTTTAGATTCCAGTATCCAGACCAGGCGATCATTGACCATCCTCTCCATTGTTTTGTATAAACAACTGGTTAAAGCTATAGGGCGGTAGTTTATGGGGTCGTTATGGTCTTTTCCTGGCTTTGGAATAGCTATTATTTCTGCTTCATGCCAGGCAGATGGGATTTTCCCCGATATCCAGATGGAGTTAAAAATTCTAAGGAGCATTTTCAGGGAAAAGTGGGGTAGATTCTTTAAAAATTGATAGTGGATTTTATCCGGTCCAACAGCTGTGTCGTGGGATTTTTTAATGGCTCGCTGTAGTTCTTCCATAGAAAAAGGTTGGTTGTATGGCTCTGTGTTACTGGAGCCAAAGTTAATCTTTTATTTTTCTTGTTGAGCAAGAAAAGTTCGAAAAGCAGGAAGGCAGTTCTTAATAGATGAATTGTTTTTGAAAGTTTTTGCTAGAATGTTTGCAATTTCTTGTTTTGAAGTCAAGAGTGTGCCGTGCTGTTTGATGTGTTTTTCCCTTCATTTTTCGCATCAGGTTCCATATTTTGTATGATGGAGTACTTGTCATGCTGGAAACGAATCTTCTCCAGCTTTCCTTTTTTTACTTTTACTCCAGCTAGTTTTTTTCCTCTCTTTTATAGCTTCCTTACATGTATCATCAAACCATGGAAGTCCTCTATGTTTTACGTTTAAAGATGTTCTTGGGACTGTATCATTAGCTATAGATGAGCGTTTCAGTGAAATTTTGCTGTCTTCTGGAAACCATGTCAGTTTGCTTTTTTAATTTTCCATCTTTGTATATTTGTTTCATCCTCTCTGCCTTTGATGGTTACAATGATTGGGAAATGATCACTTCCACAGTGGTCATGCCAAACGTTCCATGAGAGGTCTAAAAATAATTCAGGCTGACAAATTGTTAGGTCGACTGCAGAGTACGTTCCATGTCCTGGATGTAAATAGGTATTCAATCCATTATTTAAAAGACATAAGGTGTGGTTATCTATAAAATCTTCAATCTTCTTTCCTTTTGTGTTACAGTGATTACTGCCCCACAAAGTGTTATGACTATTAAAATCTCCCATGAGAATAAAAGGAGATGGGAGCTGAGTGATGAGGTGATCTAGGTCCATGTGTGTCAAGTTAAAATTTGGAGGAATGTAGATAGAGACGACTGTAATGGTTTTCTGCAAAGTCAGGTGTACTGCTGTTGCCTGTAGGTTGCTATTAATATTTATATGATTATGGATCACATCTTTTCTTATTAAAATGGTTGTACCACCGGAAGCCCGCTTATCACTGGGACCGAAAGTGTTAAAACTTGTAAAATTTTTAAAAGAGAGAGTACCGTCTGGTGGTAATTGTGTTTCTTGAAGACATATGGCTAGAGGGTTAATAATTGCAGTTAGACGCTGCAGCTCCGTAAAATTTGCCCTGATACCACGACAGTTCCATTGGATGATATAATTTTCCATTACCTATTAGGGAGAATAGGGACGGTTTTCTTGGTTCTGCCTTTAGGGGATGGACTTCTACTATGGTATTCATTCTCTTTCATTTCCACATCTTTTGTTTGTTTTGTCTTTGAGGCTTCATCATGGGATACTTTTGATTGTGAAGAACTTGCCTTACCGTTGTTTTTATTTGCCTTTTGGTTTCCTGTTATTGAGCTCTGACTGGAGTGAATGTCATTTAGGTTCCTGTGTTCTTGATCTTTGGGGGAATATTACTATGGTTAACGGTTTGGGCTTTTGTCTTTATGCATCCAGGTGATTATTTGTCTGGCAGTCTAATGTTCTCACAGCTTTTTTTGCAACAGAGGTGAAGGTTTTATTCAGCGTAAAAACAGGGACGACATCCACCATTTTCTTCGAGGTAACTGATTCTTAGGACACCTGGTCTTCTATATTTCCTTTTCTTTGATCCACATGGGACACTGTTTTGATGCAGCTGAATTACAACATTTTGATGGTTTTTCACAGTCCCTTTGTCGTGGCCTACCTCCCCACAGTTACAACAGGCATAATTGTTGTTGCAGCCATTAGATCCATGGCCGTATTTTTGACAGTTGAAACACCACAGAGGGTTGGGTACAAATAAGTCCACTGGAACACTTAAGTATGCAATTCGAAGTTTATCTGGGATTAGCGGTTTATTAAAGCTTTATTTTCAGCATTGGCCTTTTTACTGCATTCCACAAGAATCTGTCCAGATCGTAGTTTTTTCACTTCCTTTACTGTTCCCGCTATTCCTGCAATACCTTTTTGTATAGCGAAAGGGGAAAGCTTGATGATTGGAGAATCTGGAGCAGCAGCTTCAATGATGATGAATTTTGGCCAGTCATCATTACTCGGCACAAGAGCACGTCTATTTTCTGAGGTATCCAGGTCCAAGAAATGTTTTTTTGAGGTGTGTTTTGTAGCCATGTTTTGGGTTTTTAGTTTCATCATCTTTGCTCCCCACCCACCTTGGAGCCCAAAAGTAAGGGATGCACAGCGCCGAGGATCTCCAGCAGATTATGCATCAGGGATACAGGGATGATATACTCAAGCATTTTTACTTGATTGACCCTTAGCCAATGCCTACTGGGAATCTGACAGATATTTGAAGTTCAGCTATCACAGAGTATTCCCAGGACATGTCTTGACCAGCCGATTGATTGGATCGAGCCATTCCAACCTCCCGCCTAGGTGAAGTAGGAGCCGAAGTACCGTGTTAAAATAGTGGAAGCCGCAGGAAACCACATTTCTCAGGGACCAGGATCTCTTCCTCCACCGACACGGGTCGCAACTCATGGCAAACGAGTCATCCTTTTCCATATTTCTTATAACAGAAATGGGATAATAAGGATCTATTTTACTCCAGGTCTTTACAAGAGTGATGGAAAAACTTTTTGCTGTAACACTAACGGGGGGGCTTGAGGGTTGTTCTCTCTTGCCCAAGGAGACGACCCTAGCACTACGGAGAGAAGGAGTGTGCCACTGTTCCTTTCACGGGCTACCATCATAAAGATGGGTCCCGAGCCGTACCAGGCACCTGTGGCCGTTAAGTGAACTGCAGCTTGTAGCTCGTGATTGTGCGCACTCCATAGGGAACAAAACCAAGAGACTGAATGTGATTCACCGGCTTCATGGTGACAGATGAGGTAGCATAATTAAAATTACACAGTTATGATTGTTTTACTACAAACTTTGAGACTGCATATTATATTTGACTCTCCAGTGCTGAAACAGGGCTAAACAAAGTGTGGAGATAGGTCTGACTATGCGAGACTGTAGTTTGAAGTAATCACTTTTCTTTGCATGATACATTGACTGCATTTATGTGACAGCCTATGTCGGCGTTAGCTAGCTAGCCAGCTTTATCAATAGCTGTTAGCTACATTTGGTGGATGATGACAGTAGCTGTTTATAAAATACACTGTACATTATAAATATGTTGACACAATTCAGTATTGATATGATTCCATCACAACTGTCATTTTGATATATCGATGCGCTATTGTTTTATAATAATAGAATGTATATATTTTCTGTATAACCAATTTATGTTACACTAATGATTGGAGCTTTTTGCATTACCTTGAACATTGTCTAGCATTCATTTCATGTATTATTGTAGTTTACCTTGCTGAATAATTACAGATTAACATTATGTCAGTTACTGTGAATCAGCATACCTGACTTAGTATAAAGAGAACATCGTTGAAATTATTTGAAAGTTACGAAGCAAGGTAGCTTGCAATTCGTCAGTGTTAGCAGGCAAGGTCAAGTTAGCTAAAATTACACAGATCAATCCTTATGGCACTATATTTCACATGCTTTGCAGTTATGTAAGCTTACCTGTCCAATAAGAAGAATGCCAATTCAGGGTCGGTTTTGATCCCCAAAACCGAACAAATGTCCCTCCAGGAATCAAATACCCTGCCTGCTGATGTTCACTCTAGTTTTCGCTCAACCACGAACATGTTTCCGCTTAGCCCGATGGGAATGTTTTCTTTTAGCTTACTCGGAGTTTGTGTAGGAGTTGGTGTTGTACTGGGAACTGGACGTTTGCTGGATTCCATCTCTAAGACAACGTTACCTAGTGTTGCAGTTTGTTGTTGCTGTTGAATAGTGGAAGCACTGAGGCAAGGCTCTCGGGAGCGCACGTAAACGTCACATCCTTTGGATTTTCCCAGCAAAAGCGACCCGCTCCCTTCGCATGAAAATCAGTCTACAGGCTTTAATAGGCAACCTAGGAAGTCCGGGATGGGCTCATTTTTTAAAGTTGCATTACAAGCCGTTCACACATTGGCAAAAAAAAAAAGAAGGCGAATATTACATGAAAAAAAGTTACATATTGCACCTTTAAAGGGGTAGGGATGAATTGAGAGATGCAACTTTTTGTAATGACTAAGGGTGCTGGCAGTGCATCTGCGTGTAGTTACTATCAGTGTGTTAAACTTTGAGAAGTTGCATCTTAAATCATCCTCATTTAAAGCATTGCTTGTGTACAAATTCACAGCATTCATCAAAAATTTTAGTCATTATTGGACTTTTAATCGCCTGATGTAAGCAATATTCCTGTTATTATTCATAGTCCACATGTTTATTTGTGAGGTGTTGTGGACCGATTAAAGGACAGTATTTTTATAGAGCCTGTTGATGATTTTTTTATGGTGGGGTGTCCAACAAACATCGGACTGCTTTACTAAATTGTTCCAGAAGAAAAAACAATTGCTGGACGTCGTGAAATACATGTTGCGCTCTCACAATAATGTAACAGTTCTGCACTTTTGAAACTGCAGCCAGGATCGCACTGCGACTCCAAGCACTCAGGTTACATTGAAAGCCCATGTTGTGTTGCGCACAATGTTGGAGCATCTCTTATTATTATATACCTTAAATTTATTTGTTGTGTATTTATCGGATGTCCTATTGTATGGCTGTGCTTAAGAGTCTAAAAACCCGTCCACTAACACTATCAATTGTGATGTGATATGACTTTGTCCCAGTGCTGTTGCATAAGAAAATTTGCAAGTAATCATAAAACCGGTTAACCGTGATTTTTTCATAGATGGTAATACAACTGTCAAAAACTCACACCACGGCATCACTATTTGGAATATATCGCACAAGTCATGTGGACTACTTTTTTGGTGCTATTTTGTCATTTTTGGTGCTTAACAGCCCCATTCTTTCTGTTCACTTTGCATGAACAAAACAATGACCATTCTGCTAAATATCTTCTTTTGTGTTCCATGGTAGAAAGTCATATGAACAACATGAAGAGGGCAAGTAAATGATGACTGAATTTTCATTCTTGGGTGAGGTAAGAAAGAAGTTCAGTCAGAACCTCTTCCATCCAAAGATTTTTTGCAAAAAAAGTTTTAGCGCATCAACATAAAGCTGATGGAAACGCAAAGTAAAGTGTCAACATAATATTTTTTCCGTTTAACTCTAGCGCATAAACTCTGTCAATACTTCAAATGTTGCGAAAAACTGGAATGGAAACACTTTTTGTCGAGACAATTGACATTAATGCAAAAATAGTGTCACATGACAAAATTTACCCCAATCGTTAACCTGTGTTAATCATGACGACGGTATACATCCTTGAAAGCCAATTTATTGTACGTGATTATGGATTGATCTTAATGGCATGGCACAGATCTCCAGGAGTGCCAACACAAATATCTCGTATCATGCACATCAACAAGTGCACAGAGAAAAAATTAATGGCCACTGATTGCAATTAATTTAATCGCGGTAGCTATCCTTTTATTTATTAAAACTACTTTTCCACACCATTCAAAATAATAGACGGCAGTCATGGACTTAGCCCATAATACAAATAAAAATATAATTTCTATGCACAAAGATTTTTAAATTCAAAATAAATACACAATACTAGGAGAAAAGCTTCAGTGTGCTTTTTTGGAACACTAACATTTAGCCCAGTTCTATAAAATTATTGTTTAGCTTACTTTTGAAAAAAATGCCAACAAAATTCCCCGTATTAAATTAAATAAATTAGCCTACCAAATGAATAAAGCATTAAATAAAATAATTAATTACCAAATGAAAAAAATAATATTGTTAGGCATATATACTTGCCTTTTCTATACACAAACTTAAATTACCCTTACCCTGTTCTGTAAACAAAAAAGTCAGCTGAATGATTTTCTCAAAATGTTCTACACTTTTTTCAAGACTATAAACTATCAGAACTATCTGTCCAATCGTCAGAAAACGAGCTTTTGAACATCTTAAAACTTTTAAATATTTTAAATCTAACCCTCTTTACCTCGGATCACATTTGCTGAGCTTCGTCCAAAAATGTGAATTGCATTATGATGCTAAAATTAATTTTAGATGACAATCAAGTTCAGTAGGTCGTTAAAAGTTGCTGGACAAATATGCAGGACATAATGAAGTTGTGATGGCAATGCTTTAGAATAGATGATTGTTCAAAATAGTCTATTGAATATCAGGAATGTATCATATGTAAAACCTGATATTACACTGCATCAATTTATTTAATAGCTGTGCACACAGCATATAGCCTAAACATCAATGGATGGTCACTATACTAAGACCGAAAGTTTCCCCCTCTACTTGGTGCAGGTTGCCAGCTGCCATGATGATTCGCTTTCGGTTGAAACATGTGGCAACATGCGACAGGCGCAACATCAGGACCAATATTACAGTCCTATCAGAAGGGCAAATGCTCCCTTGTGATTGCAATTCCGTCTTCTGATTGCATTTATTTGTGAAATTAAAATGGCAGTAAGCAGGCAAATTTCAATGAACTGTCTCAATACTCTCCCCATTTTACCAAAACTTCGGAGGAATAAAATTAGGGACATTTGGGAGGCGAAAGGTACACAATTAGCGATAAACACACATTTCTGTATGGAAACGGCTTAAGGGCAGATTTATTTTGCGATAAACCAAAACTTACGCGTCAAAGTGTTTTTTAGGCATGCCGTCATCACACCATTTCTATCGATAAAAGATAATTTGAATGGAAACAAGCAGAAGACGGCACATTTCGCAAACGCATTTTCACTTTGTCGATAACAAAATGGAGCGAAAAGTGGATGGAAACTAGGCTTATGTTGAAAAACTGATTTTGTGAGGGAAGAGCTAATCACTCAGTGAATTGACTGCCTGTTTACTAATCTTTAACACACACACAAAAAAAAAAAAAAAAAAAAAAAAAACTGAGCGAACTATGTGTGAAGCTCAGTACGAAAAGTGCTGGTTTATAAAACAAGTCAAACAATTTTGAGACAGCTATGATTCAGTTTACGGCTCTTCCATTAATTTGTTTGGTTTTCGCAAATGATAATTTGTTGACATAAACTCTTACGCTTTTAGAGCTGCTGAGGTTGGCATCTCATTTAAAACCTGTAAATGAATTGTATAGTTTTTATAGAACAATAGATGGCTGATTATAAGAGTATCTGCTTCGGTTCTTCAAATCAGAACTGAGTAATCAAAAATGGAGCTTGACTGATCTGATCAGACCCATGTAATCGACAGCAGTGACGTTAGCGTACGTGCTTGTAAAGATAAGCATATTAAACTAAACACGTGCGATTAGTAACACTTAAGTTATGCTAAATGGCAAGCAAGTTGTTCTCTGTTTGCGCACATGCATCGAGATGCTTATGAATATTGTTTAATGCGTTGATAAATGAGAGTGCTGAACAAATCGCGGTAAACAAAGAGCCCGCAGAGCAGGTGAAATCTGAGCCGTTGTGAAACGCTGAATACTGTATGTAAATCATCTATGCCGCAGGAGTGTGCGTTTATTCTCCAGCAGTTTATGAATATCATGATAGACGTGTGTGATGTTGATTTCTGGTGTTACGAGCGTGTTGGCGGGAGAGATGCTACAGCTAACGCACATCACTAACATAAATGACTGAATGAACTCACCTTTTGAATTCCCGCGGGAGTTATATCACCTTTAGCGCGCTGCCGGTGCGGTGCAAACGCCACAGACATGATGCTTCTCTGTTAGTTGAGTTTAATGTTGATTTAATGTTGGCCGAGTGAAGCGATAGTGACTGTGAACAAACATCAGACTGAACCACTGCTGTCTGGAGAGTGGGTAAGTCCTGAGCTGACTCTCACTCTAAACAATGAACTGACAAGACCGTTTCATAACAAGACGCTTGACAGTGTATACCATTTTACATTTATAATTAGTAAGTAAAGTTCCATTTATTTTAATTAATATAACAATACGTGCTAGAGCAATGTAACCACAGCTTTCATTGGTAGTAATGGTTTCTCCCTGCGAGACGAGTCATAGAGCGAATGAATCATACGACAACGATGTACTAAAAACGGAAAAGCTTTTCCTTTGCGTTTTTGAAAAGTTTCGCGTACAGACGACAACGTTGTCAAAACGATCCCCGTTCACACGGATCCGCGAAAACGACTTAAACGCTGTATTATGCATGCCAAGCCAGTAGTTGGCGATGTCACTTTGTAAAGAAACACTACGCGCCTGTCCACATACGCATTCTTCCACAGAGCGGTGAATACAAACAATGAAGATGGCGATCGCTGGTCGTAGTAGTTATGCAGTAAATCTACACTTTGCTGGAGAAGCGTCAATAAACTCAAAATCTTGAGCAGCACAAACACAGTACTGTAGTCCGCCATTGTAGTTTTTAAGTGCTCGCGCGCATGCCTATAGACTTAACTCTCATGATTATTCAATAATCTCTGCTCAACTTTTTACCATCACTTCGTCTCCTGCCTTCTGTATTCCCCCTACTGACTCTTGGGTTGGTATGAGAGTAAGTTAACATAACAAGCTGTTGATGTTGACTGGTTTTGGATATCAGACAGAACTCTGATATATGGATATCTTCTGACAGAGAGAGACGTCTTGTGTATACTGGATCTAACATGCATTTTCACTGCCTCATGTTTTCATATTCTAAGCATATCATTGAATACTGTACATGGCACCACATCTCTGTCTATAGGCTATATACATAAGTGGTGGGTGAATGAATTGCAGGTTAAAGGTACATCATATAAAATTAAGTAAATAAATAAATAACATTTAAAATACAAATAAATTTTTCCCATCTGAATCCATTAATTTCAAGATTTTCAAATTGCAGGTTCTGCCAACTGTACAATGTTCACACTCCATATAAAACACTACAGATGAATAAATTGTTGATTTTTGTTATTTGCACAGACACCAGTATTCATATTGATAATTATACATCTCAAATTGATGCTTATCAATCCATCACTTTATATAACACATAATACGCGTGCGCATGACGTCATTGTTTTTGTATATTTACACGGAGACAATAACGGCATCGTTTTCAAAAACTTGCACTTTGAAACCCGTTTTCAAAAGTTTGCGTTTTCATGCCCCCAAAACGCCATTGTCGTGTAAACGAACAGCCAAAGCGCATAAAAAGTTTTCCGTTTTTAGTTGAAAACGTTGTCGTGTAAACGGACCCTCAGTCAAAACTGAATTAGATGAGAGCGACTCGCGAGGGACTGACGGTGACTGACTGACCTTGTTTACATCATGAATTTAATTTACACAAACTTGTACATAATTACTTAAGCATAGTATTGTAAAATCCAATGAATAAAAGTTATATCACTCCAAAGGGATTTGTGAATATATTATTTATATTAGGCCTACCCACCTTGCAAAACCTTTGGACTTTTTTTTTGTTTATGATTGCAAAAAGTTTTCAAGGTGCACATTTCTGCTTATGAATATATTATTTAGCTAACGAAATAAAAGAGGTTAACAATAAATTCATGATCCTTATTTTCCTTATTTTCATTAAATGAAATACATTTAATTTTAAAATAATAATTAACATTCACTGTACTAAATATATAATTTGCCAGTTCGGTCCAAAACACATTAACAAAATTACAGTAAAAAATAAATAAATAATGTGTCGTGTTTTTCCTCATTACAAAAAGTACAAATGTCATCAATGATAGTGTATCTAGCAATCATAGACTTGACAGGGTAGATGTTATATAAAATTTTCAAATGTTTTCCCTTTATCTGTAATGGAATAGAAGCCTTTATTTCGAAATTGAAATAATAGTCATGATAGTTTTGATATTTTCATTTTCAGAGATTTTTTAAGGATATGCAATGACACAGGCTATTAAAAATCACCCATCCCACCCCCTGACTATCAGTGGTCAACACTCAACCAATCACTGGTGATATACAGTGTGTGTGGAATCCTGGGAGCGAGGAATCCTGTGAAACTGCCACGTATGGAGCGGTAGTTGAGTGTGCATCTTACTGTATGTGTCCAATGGTGAGCAAAGCGGGCATTTTCAATTAATTCCAATGAAAATCCAACTCGCACCTGGAATGTATTGAAAACGCCCGCTTCCCTATACGCACACCATGCGCCAGTGGACACCCAGCATGAGAGCTCTTTGCGGGGTCGGGCAACACCCACCTGTCGTGCCGCCCCAGGGAGCATTGCTGCCCTAGTCGGTTGCCTATATCGCCTATGCCAGGTCCGCCACTGGTCACACATCAACAGAAATCTTGAGCCACCCACTTGATTAAAAATTGGGGCTCATTTTGCATGCTGCAGCCTTTTCACTTTGAATGGAACGCAGCATTACTTTATGGGTTTATGGATGTTTCTGTCCATTTTCAAACTTCTTCAGTGTTACATTGTGATATATCTTGCCATACAAATAGTATAGATAATTACAAAAATAACTGCATCACCAAATAGCTCCTTGCTACATACAACTGTTATTTATTGGTATTTATTTATTTATGGTCATTATTTTACTATATACAATTTAATCAATATTGTCCCACACTGGCATTTATTGACAAACTTTAATATGTGAATGATTCCATCAGAGGGTGAAAATCAATCACTTAGCATGTTAGGCTTTTATTTGCATACATCTGATTGAAACGCTTATCTAATGGAGCTGCATCCTCGGGTTTATAGCTGTGTTCAATTTTATGAATCACCAGATGGCACTGTTTCCAATCCTTCCATAGGAACCATATTATTCATTCTCCTGTTGGGACTAGGATGAATAGGGCTAAAGAAGATAAATATTTTGTGTGGCCCATTTAAACTGAATGAAATAAATGCAGTTATCTAACTCCCTGCAGTGCTTGCTGGTTTGACTAAAACAAATCTGATCTATTTTTTTTTGTTTGTTTGTTTGTTTTTTTTTGTTTTTTTTTTGTCTGCATCGAGATGCTTAAGGCTTCTTGTGTTCCTGAAAGTTGTGAGTTGCCAAACTGAAAACAGAGCTACATATCAAGTAATTATTATTATTATTATTATTATTATTATTATTATTATTTTCAGCATTATTTACTTGACGTGTAATGTTTCTGGAAATACCCCATATGTAGTGTGTATGTTAACATGTTTCATGTTATACTTAAAAATCAAGTCAAACGAAACTTAATGGTTATATGAATTTCTTTTAATTGAATTCTATTTTAATTCTAATTCTACAATCTTACTTCCTGTTTGCAACCTCAATTCTAATTCAATTCTAATTCAGCAACTGAACTGGATTTGAATTGGAATTCTTAAATTAATTCTGAATGCACAAACCTGCTGTGAAGATTACACTGAAACTGTTGAGAGTCTCTGTGTTTCTGTTGAGCTCTTGTGAGCGGAATGAATGATTAACTTGTGTTGTTTAAAGAGATAAGAAACACATAGCAACTTTTTTATGAGAGACTCTTCCATTTTATGAGAGACTCTAAAGGTCGAATTTTTTGAACAGGAAGGGGGTGGATGCAAACAGTCTCAGTGTGAACTGTTTAGGGGAAAAGGTCAGAGTGACTGGCAGACCTGAGTTTCACCTTTCTCCTTTGCACATATAGTGTATCTACATAGTTTAAAAAATAAAATAAAAATGGTTTCACTGTAGCCATTTTTAAAGTTATTATCTATGCTTAAAAAAATAAAAATAAAAAATAAAAAGTTTAGACCTTTTTGACAGAAGTAAAATATGAAGATGGACCATAATATTTAACCACCACTGGTTGGTTCTTTAGGGGTGTCAATAAAAGCCCCCCAAACACACACAAATACACATTCTGAATCATAAATCACCTAATAATTTTACATGACAGAGGAAAGCATTAGATATCTTTGCATATATATTTGTGTCTATTATTATATATTGCTAATATATTTTGTTCCCACTGTACATTCAGTGGCCATTTTTACTCCCAAATTATAGTGATTAGTCTTCTAAATAAACAATACTATTCAAATAAAATGATGCATGGTTTTAACTTTTATATCAGCACCTCTGGGAACCAGAGCCGATTGCAAGAAACACTTAAGTTGAGAAAAGCCATAACTTTACAATTATAACTGAGGGTTTTCTTAACTAAAAAAAATAGTTGCAACTGGGCCCAAGTTTGGGAAACAGGCTCCATCAAAATAAGAAAATATGTAAATTAACATGTCCTTAAGGGTGCTTGAGAGGGTATGATCTCATGACACAAATGCTTCTCCTGAACCCAAATACTGAAACTGAAGTGCACAATTTCTTCACGTAACCAAATGGAATTGCAAAAGTAATACATTTATCATCATATACACCACAATTGTGGTCACAATTTTGATGCAGACAAAGCCACATTTTAGTTTTTAATTTCTAAAGAGACACACATGGAGAAAGTGTTAGTACATAATATAGCACAACTATCCTTAGAATCTGGAAAAGCTGAATTAAGATGACTTAATTTGTCATTTTCCTGGTATTCACAAATTTGTTGAGCCTGCGCTGCTCTATTCTACAAACTGAAACTATTGCTTATACTGAAACCTTCATGAGCTTGTGTTATATTATCAGATTAGTGCCAAATAACTGTTCACAATAAACAACTCTTTGTAAAGTCAAAAAGTGCATTACTGTCACTGTGTTATCTTAGCCTTTTTTTCTTTTCTATTTTTGATGCAATATTATTGAGCTAATGCACTAAACAATAAAGAAAAGACAATGTGCACAAGACAATTGACCACCTGATGGTCATTTTACCCTATATACTATATTTGACCCTTAGATATACTTTTTATCCCTTTACACACAGCAGAATTTGATTGGTCAACAAGTCAAACCAAGTAAAGTCATTTTTATTTGTATAGCGCTTTTCACAACACACATCGTTTCAAAGCAGCTTTACAGAAAACCAGGCTCTAACAGAAAAAAGAAGCTTTAGTGTTTGTAATGTCTTAAAGTCCTCAGTAAAATTTGTAATGTTATTATAGTCCTAAATGTGTGATTTGATTGAATAACGTGATTGTAGATTATGCCTTAAATTGAAAAAAATAAAATAAACAATTCTTTAGGCCCCCAGTGTACAAGCCAAAGGCAACTGTGGCAAGGAACACAAAACTCCATAAAGATGTTAGTTTACCTTGGGAGAAACCAGGCTCACAGGGGGAGCCAGTTCCCCTCTGTTTTAAAAGCATGTATATAATGCCAATCTTAGTTATCTACAATATGTGTAATACAAGAAATGGTTTAAATTAGTAAACTGAGTAGATGTTGGTAGCCAATGTTTAAACTAAATTAATTTGTATGAAGATTAATTATTAAGGGCTCTATTTTTGTGAGCACACAAAGCGCAGTGCTATGCACAACCACTGTGTGCTACATCTTATCCAATTTTCATGAGAGCACTAATTCTAAGCACAATTTTTGTGCCAGTGCAAAGTGCAAGTGGGCTTGGGTGGGAGTGTTTGCGCTATCTGTGGGTGTATGCACGCAAACTGTGTGTATATTAATAAGATGGCGCAAAGCGCAATTTGCTATTTTCCTGAGAAACAGGTCATTGCGGTAAGATGTTTCAAAAGCAAGTCTATTTTCATCGTAAAGTCTAAATTCAGTTCCCGCATTTGCAGTTTGGAGATTCCACCAGCAGGTGGTAGTAAAGTTCATGTCCAAACTCTGAAAATATAGTGACTGTCCCTGACATTCACTGTTGTAGCCAACCATCCATCCATCCATTCATCTTCAACCGCATATCCAGGACCGGGTCGCTGTGGCAGAAGACTAAGTAAGCAGCATATATGTCCTTTTCCCTGGCCACATCCTCCAGCTCATCCTGGGGATCCCAAGGTGTTCCCAGGCCAGTTGAGAGATATAATCCCTCCAGCTGGACCCCAGTTGGACATGCTTGCAGGAAGGCGTCCAAGAGGCATCCTTATAAGATGCCCGAACCCCCTCAACTGGCTGCTTTCAACGCCGAGGAGCAGTGGCACTACTCTGAGCTCCTCTTGGATGTCAGAGTTTCGCACCCTATCCCTTAGGGTGAGCCCTGACATCATGCAAAGAAAGCTCATTTCTGCCACTTGTGACCGCAATCTTATTCTTTCAGTCACTATCCAAAGCACATGACTGCAGGTAAGGGATTGGAACATAGACCACCTGATAAATTATGAGCTTTGCCTTCAGGCTCAGCACCTTATTCACCGCCATGGTCTTTGACCAACTCAGTGACCTCTGTCAGGGAAATGGGTGTCAACCCCCCCTTTTCTCCATCCCTGCCTCCTCCACAGATTTCATGTCAGTCAGGTTTAGGAGTTCATCAAAGAGTTCCTTCCACCACTTGACTATATCCCCAGGCAAGGTCAGCAGTTCCCCACCCCAGCCAACAATGGCCTGGACAAAATCCTGCTTTCCACACACCTGAGCCATCTTAAGGTTAGCCAGAATCTCTTTAAGGCCAACCAAAAGTCCTTCTCCATGACCTCCACAAACTCCTCCCACACCCAGCCACAGCTCATGGCAGCCGCCTCCACGATGGAGGTCTTAAACATCGCCCATTGTGACTCAGTATCTCCAGCCTCCTCCGGTATGTGGAAGAAGCTCCTCTAGAGGTGGTTGTTAAAGATATTACAGACAGGGTTCTCCATCAAACATTCCCAGTTCACCCTCACATTCTATTAAGGTTTGCCAGGTCTGTCTGGCAGTTTCCCCTGCCATCTGATCCAACTCACCATCAGGTGGTAATCAGTTGACAGCTCTGCTCCTCTCTTTACCAAAGTTTCCAAAACATACGGCCGCAGGTCTGATGATACGACACTGAAGTTGATCATTGACTTTTGGCCTAAGGTGCTCTGGTCCTAAGTAGACTTATATATAAACCTTATGTTCGAACATGGTGTTTATTGTGGCCAATCCATGACTAGCACAGAAATCCAGTAACAAAACACAACTCGGGGTCAAATCAGGCAGGCCGTTCCTCCCAATCACTCCCCTCCAGGTTTCTCTGTTGTTGCCAACGTGGGCATTAAAGTCCTTGGTTACGGGAACTGTAAGATAAATAGGACCTAAACCAAGCTAATGCCTGTCCACAAATGCCAACATAATTCTCAAGCCTATCAAAAAGAATGTTGTGATTTATGGTGCTGAAGGCATCACCAAGATCTAAAAATACTAGAAGAGAGATGCAGCCACGGTCAGATGATAAGAGCCAGTCATTTGGAACTCTGATAAGTGTGGTTTCTGTACTAACTGTACTTGAATTAAATTCTTCACATATACCATTTCTCTGTAAAAATCAACATAGTTGGGTAGACACGTCCTTTTCTAGTATTTTAGACATATATTGGAGATTTGATATCAGTCTATAATTAGTCAACTCTCCGGGATCAAGCTGTGGATTCTTGATAAGGGGTCTGATAACTGCCAGCTTAAAGTTTCTTGGGACATGCCCTAAAGATATTAGGTATAGGATCTAGCAAACATTTTGTTGGTTTTGATGCTTTAATAAGTTTAGTTAGCTCTTCTTGATCTATAACAGCAAAGGACTGAAAATGCTCTTAGGGGATAACCAGTTACTTGTGAGACATTGTTTTCTGAGGCATTGTGCAGATGATGGCATAATTCCAATTTTGTTTCTGTTTTTTTCTGATGGCTTAGATTTTATCAGTAAAGAAGTTCATAAAGTCATTACTACTCTGTTGCGAGGGAATATCTGGTTCAGTCAAAGCTTTGTTCATTGTCAATTTATCCATGGTACTGAATAAACAAGGACTGTTGTGTTATTTTTTATGAGTTTGCTAAAACATGCAGACCTGGCAACTTTTAGACGTTGTCTGTAGCTAGAGATACTATCCTTCCATGCACCGCACAAAACACCTCTTATTTTGTACTCTTCCACTTGGTCTTGACTTACAGTCTCAGACATGTCTTGGGAGTGCAATGTTCCACTCTGCCAACAAATCAATGTGATTAATTATTGAGGTTATCAATGTAATTATTCAGGTAAAATGTAACAATAAAGAAGTAAGTAAACTAAGAACATTGCAGCAAAAAAAAAAAAAAAAAACACATTAGGAGTAGTGAGTGGTTTTCACTCTTCCAATTATAAATTGTTTAATTCATATCACAACCTGACCATCTTGACCCCCTACTCGAAAATTGTTTCTGTGCCACTGGTGTGCTAGTATGCAACTGTATTTGGAATTGCTATTCTCTCTCTGTCCCAGTTCCAGCCATTATTATTTGTTTCGCAATCTCTTATCCTCCATCATGCTTGCACAATCCCTGTTTCATATCACATCTGTCTGAAGTTCACTAGTAGTACACACCTATTTTGCTTTCAAAAAGGAAACAAAGGTGTCTGTATTTTTGGGCAATTGTTAGAGGTGAGCATCTGATTAGCTGAAATGTAGTTATGATTCCTGTTATTAAGGTATCTTAATGTAATGTTCTGTAAAAATCTGTAATGTTAATGTTATGCGAATCCAAACAATTTAGTTTATTTGATCCTTCACACAAAATAATAATAATAATAATAATTCTTTGGCTGAACTTAATTCAGTTACGGACAGTTGTTCCACAAATTGGAAATGGGAATACTTGTGTGGCGGAAACTGAAATGAGAAAAATGCGATAAAATTGAATATGTTAAACAACCAAACCAAATTTCTTGCAGTTAGCTACTCGCTAGCATACAAATGTAACTTGTTTTTATTGTAGTGTATGGTGTTAGCGGGAAGCATAAAAATAAAGTCTGTAAAAATAAAATCTGTTTGTTCAATCAACAGCAGATTTCATCTTCCGAAAGCTGTTTCAAAACAATGTACATTTTTTTGCAATTCCGTTCAGTGGCACAGAAATTACACACTTCGGAGTGTAGAAAGGAAGCGCAATGTAGTAGTTGTGTCTGCCTCTTTTCCCCACATTGGTTTAGTTTATTTCGCTATTTACCCCGCTCATTTTTTGTGAGACATCACTAAAGGAACAAGATGACTTTATAACAGCAGGATCCATCAAAAATGGCAACTAAATCAAATTAAAGCATCCAAGGAAAAGCCAATACGAGAGCCGAGTTACCTGCCATGCCAAACGAAGTGAATATGGCAGCACTAACAGGCCTGTTGGAGGAGTATAGAGCAGCCCTGGCGGCCAAGTTCAGGGCCACAATTTCATCTTTGGAGGTAAAGCTTGACTGTGTGCAGACCACAGTGTTTAAACCATTGACTCCGACTTACCATGCTTGACTCCAACGCAGAGTTATAAGATGAGCGCTTAGAACGTCTGGAAACCTCCTGAGTAACGCAATGCTTAAAGCCAAGGCTGCGGACCTGGAAGCCCGTAGCAGGCGGGACAATATCAGGATCGTCGGCCTGCCTGAGGCAGCCCACAACATTTTTCTCCTAAGTT
This sequence comes from Myxocyprinus asiaticus, assembly GCF_019703515.2. Lineage (NCBI taxonomy): Eukaryota > Metazoa > Chordata > Actinopteri > Cypriniformes > Catostomidae > Myxocyprinus > Myxocyprinus asiaticus. The sequence goes on along the minus strand of NC_059348.1, from coordinate 3,239,302 downwards.
ACTCTTTGAAGTTTTGGGTAATCAAGTGCTGTCTTCTCCCCCGGAGCTTGACCGTGCACACAGATTCCTTACTGCTAAACCCAAACCAGGCGAAAGACCAAGAGCAGTCATAGTCCACTTT